>NC_073313.1:27809517-28111926 GCF_027595985.1 Sorex araneus | reverse complement strand
CAGTCGTAGAAAGAATGTTTCTAATAATTTAGGTATACCTCAGTAAATAATAAAAAATCACAAATAGAAAAACTAAGTTGATACCTAAAGGAAATAGGAAAAAATAGTAACTACAACCAAAAGAGAAAATAACAAAAATTAGATTAAACTAATGAAATTGAGATTTTAAAAAAATAGTTTAAAATATCAGCAAAACAAAGAGTTCATTCTTTGGAAAAACTAATAAAATAGTCACACTCACAGAGAAAAGAGAAAACACAAATGAATAATTTTAGAAATGAAAAACAGGCTACAACATATACTACAGAAATTCAAAGAATTGTAAGATCAGCAGGTATGACATTGGCCTTGCACACAGCCAATGAGGGTTTGAACCCTAGCACCCTATATGGTCCAAAGCCCTTCAAGGGTGTTCTTGAGAGGAGCACCAGGAATAAGGTCTGAGCACTGCTGGGCATGGTACCAAAACAAACAAAAAAGCCATAAGGCTTTGTTCTGAACAATTCCATGGCCATAAATTGGACAGTCTATAAAAATGTTTGTAACAAAAATATTATTGTAACAATTTTTCAATACAACAATCTAAAATTGAATCAGAAAGAAATGAAAATACTGACTAGACTCATCATCACTAAATTAAAACTGTAATGAAAAATTCTTAACAAAAATCTTGGAATAGCTTTCTTTACAAGTAAATTTTATCAAGTTTTCAAAGAAGAGTGAATACACACCTTTCCTTTTCAAACTCTTAAAATTGAAAATCAGGGAGAATCGGTCTACAAAGGCAACATTACTTTGATTGGGAAATCAGACAAAGAATCGCGCATGAAAGATAAGAAACCTATAAATTAAAGTCTCTGAATAACACAGAAGCAAACACCATCAACAAAATATTGGCCAACCACATTCAACATCCATTTTAAAATATCAGGGGCTAGAGAGATAGCACAATAAACTCAGTGCATGCTTTGTATGCGGGAGGCCCAGATTCAATCCCAGGTACCACATAAACCCTGAGCATTGTCAGGAGCGATCCCCCAAACCTAGAGCAGCGAGTAGTCCCTGGGCACTGTCAGCTGTGACCCCAAAAGAAACACTAAGAAAGAATCATATACCAAGTGGGATGATTTTGTTTTGGAGTTACGTTCATGGTGCTCAAACCTGTTCTGTGCTCAGAGGTTGCTCCCTGTGATGTTCAGAGGACCAAGTGGTACGAGAGATTGAACTTGAGTCTCCTATCTGCAAAGCTTGCCTTCAGTCCACTGAGGTCACTCTTGTCTAATTCCACATATTATGATTTAAAAGAAACTCAACAAAATGGGTAGAGGAGGAATGTACCCCAATAGAATAAAAGTCATATGTGACAAATCCATAGCTGATATTAGACTCAGTGGTAAAAGCTGAAGAGTTTTCCTTTAAAGCCATGTAAATGACAAGGACACCATTCTCACCACTACAAGAAGCTAGATGGTGCCTCTGTGCACTGTTGGGTATAGTTCATAAACTTATAAATAAATAATCGTATCAAAAGGAGTTAAATGTGTATTGGAATTGATTAATTATAGAAGTGAAAGACCTATACAAAGAAAATTGTAAGATATTATTGAAAGATATATCACAAAACCTAGAGATAAAAAGATATTTTATGCTTCTGGTTTAGAAGAATTAACATGAATAATTAAAAAAATGGTTTAACAACAGAGCAATACACATATTCAGTGCAATCCCTCTCAAATTCCCGGTGGCATTCTGTACAGAAATAATACCAAAAAAATCTTGAAGTATATTTGGTACTGCAAAAGATCCTCAATAGCTCGAACACTTTGGGAGTTAACAGAAAAAGTGTTGGAACCATGTGCATGACTGAAAACTACACTACCAAATGATGCAATGAAACCTGGGCCCAGAGCAACAGAATGCTCCCAACCAGAAGGAAAAAGAGAAGTAGAGTGGGTGAATTTGATAAAAGGGAACAATTACATGGTGAAGGATAGAATTGGCCTTTGAGTGGTAAACATAATGTAGTAGTAATGCAAGTAACTATTAAAAAAAACAGAAAAATAAATATTATAATAAAAAGTAAAAACATGCCGAAAATAATACTTTCAATTCATAATTAATGATACTGATGTGTAAAACAAATTTGTTTCATAAATTCACAAAAATAACTATATGGACTGAGTTTTCTTGTTTTGTTCTGTTTTGTTTTATTTTTTATGCTTTTTTAATGAATCACCGTGGGGTACAGTTACAGACTTACAAAGTTTTGTGCTTGTGTTTCAATCATACAATGATCGAGTGCCCACCCCTCCACCAGTGCCCATTCTCCACCACCAATGTTCCCAGTATCCCTCCCATGCACCCCTGCCCTCCCCACCTCTGCCTCTGTGACAGGCACATTCTCTTTCACTCTCTCTCTCCTTTAGGGTGTTGTGGTCTGCAATGCAAGATTGCATGGCCATCATGTTCGGTCTATAGTCTACTTTCGGCATGCATCTCCCATCCTGAGCAGGCCCTCTAAACACCCTTTACTTGGTGATGCCTTCTTTCTGAGCTGTCTATTCCTCCAGCATGTGAGGCCGGCTTCTAAGACATGGACCAAACCTCCTGGTACTTATCTCTACTATCCCTGGGTATTAGTCTCCCTTTCTGTTACTTTATATTCCACAAATGAGTGCAATCTTTCTATGTCTGTCCCTCTCTTTCTGACTCATTTCACTTAACATGATACTTTCCATGTTGATCCACTTATATGCAAATTTCATGACTTCATCTTTTCTAATAGCTGCAAAGTATTCCATTGTGTAGATGTACCAAAGTTTCTTTAACCAGTCATCTGTTTTTGGGCACTCAGGTGTTTTCTAGATTCTGGCTATTGTAAACAGTGCTGCAATGAACATATAGTGCAGATGTCATTTCTTCTATACTTTTTTTCATCTCCAGGACATATTCCCAGAAGTGGTATTGCTGGGTCAAACAGGAGCTTAATTTCTAATTTTTTGAGAAGTGTATGGACTGAGTTTTTTAAAATACAGTTATATGGATAACTGTGATATAATCTTTAATTAATGAAAAGGTAAGCCTTCTTAAGCATGTGGAAAATTCTATGAGATCATCTGGGTATATCCTGTTATCAGGTATCATAAATAAAATTTAAAAGATCAAATAACTCTATGCATCCATAGATAAATACCATATAATTGTAAAATTCTATGCATGTTTGAATACTGAAAAATGTAATTTGTCCCTTAGGAAAGGAAAAGAGCAATGTTAAAATATTTTTATATCATTATTTTCATTGACTACATATCAATGAACACTGATGACAGTGAACTATTCAAAAATATGAAAGTGATCTTATGAACATTGCATGGTATATAGAATTCTAAAGAGCAGCTCTTCTTTGAGATAAAAATTAATAAAGCAATCAGATCAAGCTTATTAAATACCTGAAGGGTCTCAGTTGGAAAAATCATATAATTCAAACTTAATTGCTGGAATTAGGTCTTATAGATAAAGTCTAAACTATAATTTTTCCATTCCCTTGGTTTCTGTTAAATATTTGCTAATTGTCCTTCTTAGAATAATATTTCCCCACCAAATAATTTTAATTTTTTAAATATAGTATTGAAAGTGTCTAGAATATATTAAGCATGCATTTTAGTTATACTTATATAAATAGGATATTCTCCTTTTCCTTACTGTGTTTTATGTGCATCTTTCTTTTCATAATAGGACATTTTTCAAAATAGGATATTTCTGACCACCAGTGGAAATACACAACACCCCCCTATTGGTCAGTTATTCCTTAAATATTATTTAAAATTGCTATGGAGTTATAGATTTTATGATATAGATGGGCATGTACCTTGGATTAAAAAGAGCAGGACATCATGGGAGCAAGACCCTTGATATTGCATATGATGGAACAGGTATTAAAACATGCATGATGCTACAACGTGGATGGAACTACAGGGTTTCACATTAGCACTGTAGCACTGTTGTTGTTCTGTTGTTCATCAATTTGCTCGAGCGGCCACCAGTAACGTCTCCATTGTGAGACTTGTTACTGTTTTTGGCATATTGAATCCACCACAGGTAGCTTGCTATGCTCTGCCATGCGGGCAGGATAGTCTCGGTAGCTTGCCAGGCTCTTGGAGAGGGACAGAGGAATCAAACCTGAATCAGCCACATGCAAGGCAAACGCCCTACCCACTGTACTATCGCTCCAGTCCACCAGGGTTTCACATTAGGCAAAATAAATCAAGAGTAAGATCAGATAATCTCACTCATATGTGAAATCAAAAGAAAGCAAGGGAAGGAACAATAACCAATGAAAACCAACCTTGGGCACTGATAACAGAGCTGACTTCATCAGGGGAGAATGGGATGGGGTTTGAGAGGAAGGAACCTAGCAAGGACACTGGTTGATGTATGTTGTCACTTCAGTGGTGGCTACGGCACATTAGTAGCCTACAGCACGAACATTCACACCATTTTAAGTCTTACTCAAATAAAAACTAATAGCAAGAAATAAACTTATTAAAATGATGAAAGTAAACACCAGAAAAAAAAGAGCAAAGATGTTGAGATGGGGGCTGGAGCAATAGCATAATGGGTAGGGCATTTGCCTTGCATGCGGCTGACCCCAGTTCGATTCCCAGCATCCCACATGGTCCTCTGAGCACCGCCAGGAGCAATTCCTGAGTGCATAGCCAGGAGTAAACCCTGTGCATCGCTGGGTGTGACCCAAAAAGAAAAAAAAAAAAGGATGTTGAGCTGGGGCAAGATTTTTGTTTAGATTTGTACCCAATGAAATGAAAATGGGAAATAAGCCCGAGATTGTGCCAAGTGCCCGTGATCTGTTTAGACTAAAGACAGCTTAAGAGCCAGCGTGGATACAGTGGATAGGGTGTCTGCCTTGGATGTGGCCTACTTCGGTTTGATCCCTAGCGCCACATCCCTGAGCCCTGCCAGGAGTAATCTCTGAGCAGGAGTAAGCCCTGAATATTACCAGGTGTGGCCCACAAACAGAAACAAAACAAAACAAATAAGATGACAGGTTAATCCACTAATTTATCTCACAAGGGTGCCAGCAAGATCGAAGGCTTCACCTGGAGATTTGGAGACAGTGATGGAGCCTTTGGAGAATCTCAGGAATCGAGGGTCTTTTAGGGAAGTAAGAAGTCAGATAGGGCAGAGTTTATATTTTTTCTCTATAGTGCTACTGAGTCTTTTTATGATAAAATTGAAATATCATGACTTGTGTGTTCCATATTTAAATTGAACCGATACACTAGATTCAGATCATGACTAGATGAGAGAATTTTATTGGGCCATCCTTATTTGAATAAGACTGGCTTGTGGCTAAATGAATATGAGCTTTTTGAATTTTGTAATAATTTTGGTTCAGCAAGTGCAATCACTCTTTTCTCCTTCTAAAAATATGAGTGGACTTGATTAGTAATGCTCACCTTTTCTGAGATGGTAAATGCCATCTCAAATCCTGCAGGGGATTGGTTTTCTATTTAGACTTATGCAACTGGTTACATTAACATATCTAAGTGCTGAAGAAATCTCTTCATGTCTCATAGACCAGAGGATGACTCAGCTGGTAAAGGGCTGAAGATAAGCCAAACATATATTAACTGTATCTTTTTGTTCTTATGCTGTTCATTGATTTGCTTGAGCAGGCACCAGTAATGTCTCTATCGTGAGACTTGTTGTTACTGTTTTTGGCATAACAAATATGCCATGGGTAGCTTACCAGTTCTGCTGTGTGGGCGGGATACTCTCAGTAGCATGCTGGGCTCTCAGAGAGGCACGGAGGAATCGAACCCAGGTCGGCCTCGTAGTGCAAGGCAAACGCCCTACTAGCTGTGCTGTGTGCCAATTTAAATTTTTTCATGTTGAAGTCATAAAAAAAACTTAATATTTACCCTTAGGCTATAAGAATATTATTAATAGATTTTTTATTTTAAAGTATGTGAAAATTGACGCCATCTATCTTGAAAATTAATATAAAATAAAATAAAATAATATAAAATCATCATCATCATCATCATCCCGTTGATCGTCTATTTTCTCGAGCAGTCTCAGTAACGTCTTCATTCGTCCTAGCCCTGAGATTTTAGAAGCCTCTCTTTACTCATCCTTCCCAATGATGCTGCATTGGAGGCTCTTTTAGGGTCAGGGGAATAGATCCAGCATTGTTACTGGTTTTGGCATATGAATACACCATGGGAAGGTTGCGAAGCTCTCCCATGTGGGCAGAAAACTCTCCGTAGCTTGCCAGGTTCTCCTAGAGGGTAAAGTAGACTATAAGATGTCGCAAAGCGGCCTCCAGCTTCCAGGAGCTTGGTTTTAAGTCTCTGGATGTTGACCGTTGATGGGATTACATGGTGTTGGAGGCAGTCCCTGGGTGTGACCGCCTAGCTACTGGAAAATGGGAAATCTTGGCAGAAGAGGCCCAATCCCAATCCTAGCAGGCTTGGAGGTCTCAGCCCCGGGTCCGACACACCTGGGTTCCTCTGCTGGTACCTTCATGCGTCAGGCTCTTCCAAACGTGTGGAGAGGGGCCTTGAGCATGGCTGTGGCTAGGCTCCAGAGGTCTTTGGCTGCAGGAGCTTTGCTTGGGGCAGGGACGGAAGCTGGAGCCTATCCCCTCTGAGGGCCCCGGGAAAGGCAGCCAGGCACGCTGGCAAGAGAATCTCTGAGTTGCTCTCTTCCGGGAGCTTGGTTTCAAGTCTCTGGATGTTGGCTGTTGATGGGAGTACACGGTGCTAGGGGCAGTACCTGGGTGTGACCGCCTAGCTACTGGGAAATGGGAAATCTGGGCGGAAGAGCCTAGTCCCAATCCGAGCGGGCTTGGAGGTCTCAGGCCTGGGTCCCACACACCTGGGGTGTTACATGGGATTACATATAACATACAGAGAAAATTTCATCCTCACAATTAAATATTATTCTGTGTTGTGGGCTTGTTTTTAATATTGTTTTAAAGGAAGAAATACTACACTTAATTTATTTTATTTAGGGTCACACCCTATAATGGTCTGAGGCTACTCTCAGCTCTGTGCTCAGGATCTCTCCCAGCATTACTGGGAAACCAGGTGGTTCTCTGCATCAATGCATTAAACCTGGGCCTTCTGCACGCACCACATGTGGAGGACATGGAACCAACCATGTTAGTTTCTTAAGAAAACTCTAAGTTTCTTAAGAGACATAGTATTTAGAACACATTTAAAATACCAGAGTACAAAGATTGTTGGAATGGGAGGAAAAATTATTTGCCTACCACTCATCTGATAAGGGATAATATCAAAGACATAGAAGGCACTGGTTGAATGGTAGAACTTTATAAGAAAAAAATTCCCAACCCCATCAAATATCAGGAGAAGAGATGAAGAAAAACTTCCTTGATGAAGAAATATAAACGGCCAAAAGGCACATGAAAAAAGTGATCTGTATCCCGAATCATCTGGGAGATGCAAATCAAAACAATAATGAGATATCATCTCTCTCCATAGAGACTGGCTCACATCAAAAAGAACAAGAACAATCAATACTGGTGTGTATATGGGGAGAAAGGGACTTCCTGCTGGTAGGAATGTCGACTAATCCAGCCTTTATGGAAAACAATATGGACATTCCTAAATAAAAAAAAAAGAGGAATTGAGTTTCCATTTAACCCAACAACTCCACTTCTTGTAATATATCCTCAGGGCTCAAACACAAAATAGAGAAAAGGGATTTGTACCCTGATGTTCTTTGCAGCCCTATCCATAATCGCCAAAATCTGGAAACAACCCAAATGTCCAAGAATAGACAGCTGGATAAAGAAACTATGCTACATATACATAACGGAGTATTACTCAGCCATAAGAAAACATGAAATCATGCAATTTGCTGCTACTTGGAGGGGTCTGAAAAGTATCATTCTGAGTGGTTTGTCAGAGGGAGAGAGACAAGCACAGAATGATCTTTCTCATAGGGACAGATGGAAACAGAATGGTGGAATAATGAATACCTGAAGACAGTGGAAACAAAGAACATGAAAATTTGTATTCAGTAGGAAACATGCCACTTGAGGGGATTGTGGGATAACAGAGGGAGGGGGCAATGGCTATGGTGGAGGGAAAATCAATCTGGAGGAGGAGGTGGTGCTGAAAGGTGCTAAAGGGATCTGTATGAAACGCTATGAGCAACAGTACTATAAACCACGGCAAAAGCTTCCCCAAGAAAAGTACCTCCAATAGAGACACGCTGTTGGGTGGGATGCAAACAGGGGTAGGTGGGGGCATTGGTGGAGGGAAGTGGACACGAGTGAAGGGATTGGCCTTGAAATATTTTATGCCCGTAACCCAATCACGAACAACTCTGTAATTCTACGGTGACTACATTTGAAAAAAATTTAAAAGATAAAAATACTTATTTAATTCTTAGCCATGGGCAGGTGACAGGCGAGAGCCATAGCAACAGAGAAGACAGCTTTTAGCTTCTCTGCTCCTGGTGAGTTCACAGACTAAGGCACGTAATTTTTAAATAAATGGTTATGCGAATAATTAAACCGGTTCAGTGATGGCAAATGGTTTCAAATGCAAGTGTTTCAAAAGGGCAAATGAAACCTAAAGACTTACTTACCTCAGTCTGGAAGGGAGAGAAATGTTAACCCCCTACTGATAAGTGAAAGAGGAGCTGTAGTCCCCTGTTCTTAAATGAAAATGTTTTTCAGAGACAAGGAAACCCTGCCCCATGCAAAATCTGAGATGAGCAGCTTATATAAAAACTCGGAGCTGACCTGCTTTGTGGGCCATGGGAAGGGAGATTGTCCTCAAATTGAATTGACTGTAATACAGCTGCACTCAGAAGGTGCTCTTAGAAAATCTGAAAAGGAATGAATCTTCTTGTTCTGGTTTTGTTCAGTTGGTAATTAGGTACAATTGCCCTTACAGCCTTCTACTCTTCTTTCTTTCTATTCATCACAATTGGATTTCTTAAAGTTGCTAATTTGGTGGTGGAGTGTGGGAGTGAGGGGAATCACACACACACACACACACACACACACACACACACACACAAATGTGGCAACCATCTAAACTTCTAAATTAGGGTGATACAATTTGTAACTGGGTTGCATGAAGTGAGCATGATATTGCTCATAGGAAGACTTCATTTTCGAACTGGAATTCAAATCAGAAATGATTTTTTCCCCAGCAATTTAGGTTTAATAAATTCGAGCTCACTGTAAATTTACCAGAATGGCTGAAATGTTCCCTTAAGGTTGACTAAACTTAAGACTGTAAGGCTCTGACTGTGGGCCTCTGACATCCTTTTTGCAGAGCTTTTACTTTAGGAAACTTGTAATTGTGAATTTTTTTTTCTCTGCCCCTTTGAGATGTAAATCTCCTACCACCTAGATATGCCTTCCTCCAGGACCTGGGGACAGCTCTCTTCATATGTAATCATCAAGAACCAGCCCTTGTCTCCCAGATTCAGAGTGATAGTTGGAGAAGCATCAATTTGCAAGCCAAAGAGCTTAATCAAATTGCCTCCAATTCCTGCAGCAGTTTCCTTTAGCTCACTCCAGCCTTCATAATAATCTTCCTACCTTTTGTTTCTGTGGAACTGAGATAAAATTTTCCCCTAATACAGTCCTCTCTATCCCTTACTGCAAGACTCTTTTCCCTCCTGTATCACTGTAGCACTGTCCTCCCATTGTTCATCAATTTGCTCAAGTGGGCACCAATAACGTCTCCATTGTGAGACTTGTTACTGTTTTTGGCATATCGAATATGCCACGGGTAGCTTGCCAGGCTCTGCCATGCGGGCGGGATACTCTTGGTAGCTTGCTGGGCTCTCAGAGAGGGACGGAGGAATCGAACTCGGGTCGGGTCAGCCATGTAGTGCGAGGCAAATGCTCTACTCACAGTGCTATCGCTCCAGTCCGTAGTCTAAAGTGTCTTCCATTAATTATTTTACTGGTCAAGTGGAGTTTTCCTTTTCTACCACAGAGAGTGCTATTTCTCCCTAAGTTTAGAAGAAGATTGGATACTCAGCTATGCCAAGGGCCATAATTAGTGTTAAATCAAACAAGTGCAATAACTTACAAAGGGAAATTGTAACCTTTAGGATTAGGTCTATTCTTAGAAAGCTCAATAATATTTAAAGGATCAAAATTATGAAGCGGAGATATATATTCCAGTTCCAATTCCATGATAGGCCCTGAATAACTTTTGTTATTCAAAGCAGGAACCCCCACCTGCTTACCTCTTATACTAATTCAAAATTAGAAGGAGTTCAAATTGATCTTCAAAACCATGATGCATCTATTGTACACTGTGTAACATATATGTGCGCATTTAATTAAAAAGCCAGTGGGTCCTCGACAGCTTGCTTCTGTGATGCAGAAAGGAGAGAGACAGCTGCTTTCTCCTGGTCCGCGTCTGCCACCCGGGGAATGGCTGGGAAGGCTACAACTGATTGATAAAGTGTGCGATGAGCCCCTGTGTGGTACAGGCCAGAGCCCTGCCAGCCCCAGGAGGTGGACATCAAGCCACACCCGCTGCCCACTTGATCTTCAGACAGCACAGCAGTTCATCTCTGCCACCCTTTTCCTTGGGGTGCTGACTCAGGCTGCAGAGCGGACTTCCTCTTTGCAGGAAAAGAAAGCCAGTCCTGGGCCCTTACCCAGACCTTCCAGGCCCGCATCCTTCTCACACAAAAGAATTCCGGGAGTAGAGAAGCAGTGGAGTTAATGCAGATTGTATTTGGAGATTTTGAGGAAAGGAAGGAGGGAGAGAAAGGAAGATAGAGCAACGTGCTCAAGAGAGAACATGGGCTTCTCCAAAGACAGTGAGATGCCCTACACACATCCCAGCGTTAGGTATGGAAGCATGAAGTCATCTCAAGAGTGGAGATGCTGACGACACATGTGCTCAGGCAACACATATGCTTGGCCACATGAGCAAAAGCAGAATTTGGGCTCGGGCAGCATACACACACACACTTCTTAGAAGGATTTTTATAGGATATTTTCCCAAGCTGCCCCACGTGGGGCTTCTAGCTCGGTTAATGTTCCTTGCTAGGTTGGGTGCCAAGAGGGTAGAGTTGGGAATGGTTGCTGATCCTCTTTGAAATTCCTTTCTTTGACCTTTGTTTCTGCTGGAGTTTCTCTCAGAGGGACACCCAGCCTTCTCTGGGTCTGTTGGCCGGTGAAGTCTTATCTGGCCTTAGTTTCTGTGTCTGCAAGGTGGGCTTTATGCAGTCTTGGGCTATTGGTTTTATTATTTCCGGGGAATTCCATGGCCATGGGGTCCCTTTACTGTCTACCTGCCTACATCAATTATATACCATTTAAATTCTTGAGTTTGGCCTCAATCATTCTCAAGAAAATTTTAATTTTGGTCTTTATTTTTGGCTATCTTGCTCAATATCTTCATACCTCTAGATATTAATGCAGAGAAATGATTGAACATTAAAAGTTAAACTATTAAAATCAGAATAGACATTCCCCACCCTCGACACACATGAGACATCACTGTCTGCCATATATTTCTTTCTTTCTTTTGCAACTCATATCGAGTGACTCTAGGTAACACTATGCAATAGAATTTTCTGCAATGATGGAAATTGTTCAGTATAATAACTTCGAGGCATGTGTAGTTTTTGAGCACTCAAAATCAGGCTAGTTGGGGCCGGAGTGGTAGAAAAGCTTGCTTGCATACAATCAACACAGGCTCCATCCCTGGCACTGCATCCCTTTGACTCCACCAGAAATGATCCCTTAGCACCACCAGAGTACCACCTGGTGTACCTCCTATTGCTTCCCACCATGCCTCCCGTCCCAAAGAAAATCAGGCTAGCGTGACCAAGAAACTGAAGGTTTTAATTAATTTAGTTACATTTAATTTAGATGTGAAAAATCACAAGTGATTCCTAGCTACTACACTGGACAGTGTACTAGATTATATCAGTCACAAATATATTTCATTATCAGTCTTGTTTCACAAGGTTCTCATAGTGGGAAATGAAATCCAGGGTCAGAGAGCTAGTACAGATTTAAGTCCCTTGCCTTGCATGAGACTTTGCCCTGATTCAATCCCCAGCGCAGCATGTGGTCACTCAAGCACCACCAAGGATCACTTGTGAGCACTGAGCCAGGAGTAGTCCCTGAGCACCACCAGGTAGAGCCCAACCTCCAGCCCCACCTCATCTCCCCCCAAAAGAAAAAGAAAACAATATCTATGCCTCCTTTGGTCAGAGTTTCTCAATCTTGGCACTTTAGACATTTTGGGTTGGATAAGTCTTTGTTGTGGGGTAGGTGTATGTATGTGTCTGGCTTGGGGAAAATGGAGTGTCCTGTGAGTAGAGAATGTTTAACACCATCTCTGGCTTCAACTTTGTACATCAGAGGTTCATAACTTAATTTTGTCTGCCATCATATATTCGGGAAGAAAAGTGGAATCACTCAGTGTCCTCTGGAAATGTAAATTTTTTTTTTTTGCTTTTTTGGGGGGCTCAAACCCAGCAATGCACAAGGGTTACTCCTCGCTCATGCACTCAGGAATTACCCCTGGCAGTGCTCGGGGGACTTTATGGGATGCTGGGAACTGAACCCAGTTTGGCAGCATGCAAGGCAAACGTCCTACCCGCTGTGCTATTGCTCCAGCCTCTGGAAATGTAGATTTTTTTTAACTGAACAGGCAGAAAGGGCCTCCCAGTTGCACCTAAGGCTACTGCCATTCCCTTGGATAGTTCTAGAGGCTCCCCACTTTCTGTGGGTGGGAAGGCCTACTTCAGGAAGCCTAGTCTAGATGAAACAATTCTACCCTCTTTTGAAACAATTCTACCCTCTTTATGATAACCCAAAATGCCTTCAAATATTGCTAAATGTCTTCTAGGGACTTAAGGATTATCCACAGAAGTGTTGGCTTTATTTTCTTTGAATTTTGATGCTACCAGGGATCAAACCCAGAGTCTCACACATGAAGGCAAGTGCTGTACCCACCCAGCTTGTACATTAGCACTACTTTGCTTATTCTAGAAAGGATTCTGATCACTTCCTCAGGTCATCTGTCTCCAAGAACCCTCAGTTCTGGATGCTCGTTGCTTTGTGTCCTGTACTGAATTACTAAGTATAGGAGTCATATATAAACTATGAATATAAGCAATGGATTTAGAATATAGTACAGGAGGAGAAAAGGAAGAAGATGAATAATTCCTTTGGAGACTTCCAAAATAATCAATTTTGGAGGATGCCTCCAAGCAGGGCCTAGGGGTCACTCCTAGTGATACTCTGCCAACTGGGCTGGGCTGGGTCAAGGTTGTGCCAGTCAATGTGGTGTTGCTAAAGTTTTTAATTAGCTTCCTTGAGTTCTTACATATTTAACTTCAGGGAGTGACCTTGTCTATATTTTGCATTATGTTTGATTACTTGGAATTGCCACCCTTTTTAAAAATAATTTCTAATTTCATATTATTTTGACACATTTAAGAAGTATTTAAATAACGTCCTTAATTCTTACTCCAGTGAGAGTAAAGAATAGAAATAAAAATCTGTTCTAAATTTAGGAAGGGTCAGAGTTACATTTCATACCTCAAATGAAAATAAATGAACTCAGTCAAGGTAGAGAAAGGAAAAGTATGGCAGCAGCTATGAAGGAGGGAGAGAGCATCATCGACTGCCATCATCCTGGACCTTGATATTGAAGGAGCAATCAGTCTTATAAAAAAGTATCTCCAGACTCAAAAGTGATTCGTAGTTTCTGATCTGACATATATAAACTGTGGTCTTCAGCAATGAGTGTTCCTTTGCCCTGAGTGTTGTCATTTAACTATACAAGGGCAGTTACCCTATTCAGGTATTCCTTCTTTGATTCAGCATTCACTGTATCACTGTCATCCCGTTGTTCATCGATTTATTTGAGCGGGCACCAGTAATGTCTCCATTCGTCCCAGCCCTGAGATTTTAGTAGCCTCTCCTTATTCGTCTTTCCTAACACTGCCAAATTGGAGGCTCTTTGAGGGTCAGGGGAATGAGACCTGTTATTGTTACTATTTTTGGCATATCGAATATGCCACGGGTACCTTGCCAGGCTCTGTTGTGCGGGGATTAAGAGTTTTAAAATATGTGTTGGGCTAGAAAGACAGTAAAGGAATTACAGTGTTTGCCTTCCATGTGGTCAACCTCATTTCAATCCCCTGCTATCACGGATGGTCTCCCGGCACCACCAGGAGTGATCCCTGAGCACAACCCAGTATGCCCCTGGCCCCACTAAACAAATAAAAAAAAAATGCTGTGAGTGTATCAATATTATGAGCACAGCTAGATAATATTCACTTTACAAGCTTGCTCATGTAGTCTAAGTTTCAGTAAATTATTGTTATATTTATAATGAAGCCCTACATCTACATATGTATTTATATCTATATACATAATATACAACTACCTGTGTTTTTCCAGGATATATAGGACACATTAATTTTCTAGATGATATTTCTAAGTGACCTGAAAATTTCTACCCCGGCATACCAAATTAGAATCCATGGTAGTTTTATAAATGCAAAGTTTAAAACAGTGGGGCTGGGGATTGTTATGAGAATCAAACTGAGGGTCTTATACATACAAGACATGTATTCTACCACTGAGCTATGTTTCCTCCCACTCACTGATTCATTTCTAAAAACAGATCAGCATGTACTCACTAATGACATAAGCAAATCTTTTATTCTACTTATTCCAACCGAGTGTATAAAGCTGTCCCTATGGTTTATTTGGGATATTTTAACTATAGTACTGCATATGATACTAAGGAGACTATATTTCAGTTTTACAGATATCAAATGTCCTTTACTGGTAAGTGACTGTTAGTAAAACAGCATAAAATTGCACTGAAGGGGCCAGTACACGTCTTGTATGTGTGAGACCTGAGTTTGATTCTTATAACAATCCCCCACCCCACAGTTTTGAGAGATAGATCCACATCCAGGGAGCATATACCTTGAGTACTTGAAGTTGCATGTGGAGCATGGCAACAGGCACCACACCAGATAAGATCTGTCCCTGCATAGCACCCAGTATGGAGTGTCTGGGCTCATTTTACAAGCACCAGGCACCTGGCCTTGAGTCTCACCTCCCCCTCAAGAGTCATTCCTAACTGCAGCATCTAGCCCTAATTGGGATTAGGCCTGGGCAAAGCAGAGTTGGAAAGGTGATTGGTCAGTAGTGCTAAGCTTGATGTGATTGGACCATCCTCCTAAGCTAAGACCCTCTATGAAATATGTGTGTATTTGGCAATAAAGTGTGCAGCCATCAGCTGTCTTCCGGGGTGATTTCTCCATGAACTTGTCATCCTTCTCCCCACGTCTGCCCGGACCCAGTGAGCAATGTGCCTGGGCACGCTGGGGAAGAACTGTTACCCAACAGTCCCAAATTCAATCTCTGGCATGAAAAGCTTCCGCCAACCCCTACCTACTCTGAGTGTTGGCTAGTCCTGGTGGCCCAAGCACCACCAGGCCCAAGAAGCCACACCTAGCAGGGCTGGAACACCAAATTATCAAGTCTCCAATGCCACCAGGACAATACCCACTGAGTGATCCCTAAGTTGCCAGCACTGATGGGAAATCCTGTTGGAGACATGGTACAAGAGGTGCTTGCCTCGCACCAGGCTGAGCCAGGTTTGATCCTGGCACACGATATCGTCCTCTGAGGCCCACTAGGGCCTTGAGCGCAGAGCCAGAAGTGAACCCTGAATACTACCCAAAACAAACGAAAAAATTTGATTTTTTACTCTAAAGACTTGCCATTTTAGAAATATGTTCTTGGTTTAAAATTGGTTGTTTCTATATTTCAGAGCAAAACCTGAAGGGGGAAAAGATCCAAAACTTAAGCTAAAAGGAAATTTTGACACTATAGCAAATTGAGGACTACTACTTTGAAAATTGTGATGCTTTTAAATACAGACAATACTAATGTTTGTGTTAATTAGCTTGACTGTAGTTATCATTTCTCTATGCATATCAAAGCATCATGTTCATGCTATATATTCATATATGTATATATATAACATGCTGATTTTAAAAGAGAGGTAGGGATTATAAAAATGTGATGATATGTTTAAATAATATTAAGAATTTAAGTTTAGGGGGAGTGTGCAAGGAATTGTGCATTATAGGTAGAGTAGTTAAAAAAAAAATTTGAAAATCCAGACAGAAAATCTAAGTGGTAGAACCTATCCCATAGAAAGACCGGAGCAGGGGAGAAGAAAAGGGGTACACGTACAAGAGAGAACAAGACCCTGAAAGAGCAACCCAGTCAGCAAAGAGACATAGAGATGAGTTCAAGGGAGAGCCTTGGGCCCCAAAGACCAAGCTTAAAGAAAACACAAAACAAAGATACTTGAAATAAAAAGCATGTCTTGAATCATTGACAGGGAAAATGTAGAAAAAGAAGCTTCTATAATTATCATTTCAAAACGAGCTGTAAATCGTACTTTTCTTTTAGGGGCGCGTCCCCATCAGTGTTCAGGTACCTCGCAGTACTGGGCTGACTCCAAAGGTCCAGTTGCTTAGGTCGGGAGAGGCGCCACTGCAAGGCCAGCAGGGCCACCGCTAGAGATGCAGGCGATGGAACCCCGTGCCCCCCTGCCCTCCGTGTGAAAGGGAATACCTCCGCCAATGAACCAAAGTATTCCCATCCGATTTAGAGCATTTATGCCACTAATGAAGTTGCAACAATGATGTCAAGTTGGGAAACAGAAACATATAACAGAGTTATGTACAGATACATTAAATAAAAATGTGTTTAATTATGAACCAATTATGTTCCCTTCCGCAAGCAAACCTTTCAGATTACTTAAGACAGATGGAATTTCATATTGGAAGTGATTACTTAGGTGATGAAATTGCTTTCAAGAAATTAAAAACCAAACAAGAGATGATAAGGCGTCTTGGAAATTGTCAATCTCAAAAGCTGCTTCAACGCCTTTGCCTAAGGGGTAAAAGGTACGGGCCAAGTTGCTAAAGTCCTAAAATCAGAGGCCGACTTTTGGAAGTTGGAATCAGTTCTCCTAAGAGCTGGAGGAGTAGGAATGAATTACTGCTGAATAAGCCCCAGTGGCCAGCAGAATGAGAAATTTCCATTTCTCTCCTTTTTTAAATGATGCTCTCATGGGCAGACTGTAGTGGAAGTCAGGTGTCTCGGGGACTTGGGAAAAGCAGCTTCTGCTGAAGTCAAGTCCAACGAGGTATAATGAGGAAAAGAAAGGAAAAAATCTGAGAACAAATGGAAGAATGACTGGCAACACTTTTTAAAATACCTTGTCAATTCTAAGAAGACAAAGCAAATTAGGATTCTTATGTGAGAAACTTTGTAGAACTTTAATGCATTAGGAAAAACTTCGCCTCAAAAAATTTCAAAGACTAAGATCCATGCTCTAGATAGAAAATACCCATAAATTGAAGAGCTTTTATCTCAGCAGTTTTAAATGTAAGAAGATTTTGCTTGACTTGAAATAATTGGGCTTGACATTACTCTCATAATACAGGAAATTGTCAAGAATTCCCTGCACAGAACACACTCATGAAAGATTTAGAATTCATTTTATTTCTAATTAAATATTTCTTCTTCTCGATTCAGTGAATTTTTCATTTTTTTAAGATATGGAATAGTAATAAAGTGAAATCTATTTAGGAATTCACCATTGTTTTAAGGCAGAACATCATGTAAAATGTAGGTTTTCACAGAAGTTATTATAGACATTTGTCCATCAAGACATTAAATATTACTGATCTGATAAAAGATATGATATATGCATTGTTCAATTGCTGACATTATCCATTCCTTTTTCTCTGAATCCTAACTGAATTTGATTTAGGTAAAAAAACATTGAAACAGGCTAAAAGGATAGTGTAGGATAATCTTATACTAAACAATAACCTTATGCTAAATAATAACCTTATGGTAAATAATAAGATTTTGCTAAAGATAGTATCAGGTGCTTCTCATGCATGTGGCCAACCCCAATCTGATCCCTGGCTGTGAAGTTTCCCTAAACAATACCAAGAGTTATCCTGAGCAAGCCATGTTTCATTTTCCATTCTCCTTTCCATGTTTATTCCATTCACATTCTTTAAAGATTACTCCAATTATTTTATACTTTGGGATGCAATTGCAAATGAAATTGTTTTCTTCCCTCTAATCATTCATTCATAGAAAAAGTCTACTCAGAAAAGGCATCTAGCTGCACTCCTATGTTCATCGCAGCACTATTCACAAGAGCCAAAATCTGGGGGGGGGGTGGGAAAAACACCTAATTGCCACTAAAACTGTGGTACAGATACACAGTGGAATAATACTTGTCTTTAATAGAAGATGAAATCATGCGACTAGTTACTATGTGGATGGGTCTGGAGAGTATCAAGCTGAGTGATGTTAGTTAGTTGAGAAGCCTACACAGAACGATCTCTATCATATGTGGGATATAAAGAAGGATTGTAAGGGAACAAGAGAATCCAAAAGGCAACAGAAACTGAGAACTGGTCTTTAATAGGAAACATACCACCAGGAGGGGAAAGAGGGCACAAGAGATGGAAGAGACACTGGGATAATGTAGAGAAAAGCAGTCCCTCTGGTGGAAGTATTGTGTTGAACGTGTTATGCATGAAACACTCTCAGTAACAGTATTGTAAACCACAGTGTCTGAAAATTAAGTTAGAAATAAATAAAAAGCAATAAAACAAACAAAAACCAACCAAGAGCTACTCCAGAAGCAAATGTGAGAAATAAATAAAACAAATGTGTTGTATATATTTAGGTGCATCTGTATTGTGTGCATAGATGTCAGTTAGATCTGCCTGAAGGATTGATCCTGTGACATGTGGGGCTTAATTACTGTCATTCTATTCTGTTTTTCTGGTTGTTTTATATTTTAAATTTTTTTATATTTTTATTTTTACAAAGTAGTTCACAATAGTTCATTACAGATAATATTCAAATACCCATCCCACCACAGAGTACCTTCCCACCACAGTAAAAAGAATGTGTGTGAAGGTTGTTGTATTTCATTTTGGAACCATTTAAACCCATATATAAGAGAATACAAGCAAGTATGCTAAAACCAAACGTGTGCTACTTTTGGTACGTAAGTGGGCTAGAGTATAAGAGGTAAGCAGGCTAGAGTATATTCGCAGCCGTGTGTTCCAGGGAATTCTGCATGGCTCTCTTCTGGGAGCTTAAGTTTATAATCTCTGGATCTTGGCCTTTGATGAGATTACATGGTGCTGGGGGCAGTTTATGGGTGTGACTTACAAGCTACTGGAAAACTGGGGATCTGAGGGGAGGAGGCCCAGTCCTGATCCAAGCATGCTTGGAGATCTCAGTCACAGGTTCCCGCATACCTGGGTTTTTCTGCCAGTCCCCTCTTGGGTGAGGCTCATCCGAGCATGTGGAGAGTAGCCTTGAGCATGGCAGTGGTTGGGTTCTGGAGGTTTTCGACTGCTGGGGTTCTGCTTGGGGTGGAGAGGGAGACTCAACCCGCTTCCCTACAAGGGGCCCCGCTGAAGACAGCCTGGAGAGGGGTCAGGACATTCGCTGTTTCATATTTTTGATGCTTTTCCCCTGTGTTTCTATTTGTCTTTTCATTTAATTCTTTTTTTCCCCCTCAAAGTTTTTATTTTATGTTAATTGGTAATTCTGTATTTAGGATAATCTTTTTGCTGTGTTGGTATTGCCTGGATGTCTTTATTCTAAACATTCTGTTCTATTATTTCTCCTGTTTGATATATTGGTGTTTATTAGTTTAGTTTTATTCTTTTTTATGATTCTGATTTTATATCAATATTTATCACCATACTCAAGGCTTTATATTTTTTCTTTTTCGTTTCCTGTAAAATAACTTCTTTCAGCCTTTCTTAAAGTGCAGGTCTGATGGTAATAAGCTCCATTTGCTTTTCTTCATGTGGGAAAACCTTTATTTTTCTTTCACATTTAAATATGTTTTTAGGGTAGAGTATTTTCTACTGGAAGTTTTCCCTTTTTGTAATCGTGAATGTCATTCTACTAGAGTTTATTTTTCTTTTTACCTCTAGTGGCTACTATTTTTTTCTTCACTATTGACTTTTTATAATTCAACAATGATATCTAGTAGATATATTATAAAATGTAGATATCTTTACATTTAGAAATTTGGCTGCTTTATCAGCTTCCTTTAGATTTGGGACATTTCACCCATTATTTCACAAAGCACTCTGCTCCCTTCTCTCTCTTATCACTTTCTGGTATACACATTATCCAGATGTTTCCTGTCTATTGGAGTCTGACAGTAAGGGAATGGATATTATACTAAATGTATTGTCACAACATAATAAAGATGCACTGTAGCATTGTCGCACTGTTGTCCTGTTGTTCATTGATTTGCTCAAGCAGGCACCAGTAACGTCTCCATTGTGAGATTTGTTGTTACTTTTTTTGCATATTGAATATGTCAAGGGGTAGCTTGTCAGGCTCTGCCATGCAGGTGGGGTACTCTCGGTAACTTGCTGGGCTCTCTGAGAGGGATGGAGCAGTTGAACCTGGGTCGGCTGCATGCAAGGCAAACACCCTACCCAATGTGCTATCGCTCCAGTTATAATAAATAAAATAGGTAGTAGGAAGCTTATGTAGGTGATAGTTTGTAGGTGATAGTTTGGACTATAGCAAAAATCATAGGTTTCTTGAGAGTATACTTAATTTCTAAATGTATAAAGTTGTATATATTAAATTTCTATAACTTTTATGTCAAACGTGTCATGATATTGTGGTTTCAAAAGTAAAACTGCTATTTGGGGGAGCTGATACAGTGGTTAAGATATTTGTCTTGCAAGGAGCCAATCCTAGTTTGATTTTGGCACTGGCCAAACCCTCTCCCCACAAAAAAATCCCAACCCACAAATGTTGGTTTGAGATAGCCTGGGTAAATGAACTGTTGACACAAGATGAACATAATGTCATTTATTCTTCTTCCCTCGATATGTGTTTTGAATATGATGTGTTAATTATATTAAATCTCTGTTTGTTCCATTTTTGGTTATTCTCAATACTTTTTGACACTCCTCATCTTGTAGGCATTAATATGTGATTTATGTAAAGAGTGTGAGTATAAATACCCAGAGGGAGAGGGGGATGTATTTGCATTAATCACACCTACAACAAATAGTTTAGAGTCGTTTTAAAAATGCTATATCATATTTTCAAGTAACTAAATAGTCCATAGTTTCAAGTACATGGAATTCTGCCTTTTTTAGAAGAAATGGAGATGGGAGAAGGTTTGCTATTTTGAGAATAGGATATTATTCCATATCCTCCAAGTTCAAAGCCTGTTTTTTTATAGAATTGAGTGATTAATATTACTTTACCATCTTAAACTGTTTTTTGATATTTCATGCAGCCAATATTTCAAATGGGACATTATATCTTGAGAAGATAGATAGCTAAAATGAGCATGCAATTGCTTTCTCTTCCTTTCACAATAATCACAACTTGGCCTTTGATCTGACTTGAGACTCTTTATCCTCCTCTATAACACAGTTGGAAGAGGTTTATTCTTCTGGAATTAAATAGGTAAAGGTGCCAGGTGATAGTAATAACTTCTTCTGTGTTTCCTAATGTGACGTTTTCGATACCAAGTATTTGGTAAAGACTGATGTATAATACAATTTCTGGATTTTATCTCCATTTTTTTGCCAGTTAACATATTATTTTTTTCTTTAAAAGCTCCAAAAGTTTCGTGTCAGTGAACAGGAACAGAATATTTTACAGAAAATTTTCAAAGATTTTTTTTTGTAAAGATGCACCCCAGTGATGAAGTGTTTGTGCCAGGAATGATAAGGGTAGTTTCCCTATTGTTCACACAGCAGGCTGTCATCTTTTTCTTCTTAATAGGAAAGGTCTTATCCTCAGCAATGCTGCATGAGTTTTTCTGTTACTTGGCAACAATAATAAAAAAAAAGACACAAGCAGTAAAGGACCCATCATCAGTATCATAACAACTAGTGCCTCAGCTGGTTTTAATGACCATATGGAGACTTAAATTCCTTACTTTCAAAAATTAAAGCCAATGTATGTGATCACATTAAACTCTGGTATGTATACAGCAGTGCAGGACATTATAGTTGTAGATGAATTAGCTGGTGGGGAAAGGTAAATAAGTATGAGGTATTCACCTGAATAAATTAACAAAGCACCCCTGGAATGCACAAGACAGACACATTCTTTTTTCTAGTTTAACTCTCAGGGTACATTTTTTTTTGTGCACATCCTGATGATAACTGCCAGCTCATGTTATGAGACCATCAGCTATGTGTATAATGATGTCTGTTGGTAAAGAATTAACAAACAGACACATAAGCATAATTAAGAAACACATTCATAAGCTAGCAGTTAATACCAATCAGGGTGTGTGAAAATCCCAGTACTAGCTACAAACATTAACAAACAGAATTACCTACAAAAAAAGCACTGTAGCACTGTAGCACTGTCGTCCCGTTGTTCATCGATTTACTCGAGCAGGCACCAGTAACGTCTCCATTGTGAGACTTGTTGTTACTATGTTTTGCATATTGAATATGCCAAGGGTAGCTTGCCAGGCTCTGCCATGTGGGTGGGATACTTTCGATAGCTTGCCGGGCTCTCAGAGAGAGGCGGAGGAATCAAACCCGGGTTAGCCACATGCAAGGCAAACGCCATGCCTGCTGTGCTATCGTCCCAGTCCAAGGTAGTAGAATGACTGACACTATAATAGTCAGTATGTCAGCAAATAACATACATGTGCCCAAACCCATAAAAGGTATAAAACCCAGGAGGGCCTACTATAAACTAGGGACTTGGCATTTAAAATGATGTATAAAAATCAGGTTGTTGATTGCATTAAAGGCAGAACTTCAGGTTGGTGGATCATGGGGACTTTAGACATATATAGGGTAGCAGGGGTGAGTGAAATCATGTGACTTCCTCCTAGAATTTTGCAGTCACTTAAACTAACTCTAACATGTCTTTAATCATGTGCCTTTTGGCCGTTTGTATTTCTTTTTGAGGAAACTTCTGTTCATTTCTTCTCATTTTTTAACGGGGTTGGAGGTTTTTTCTTATACAATTCTACTAGTTTCTTGTATATCCTGGATATTAATCTCTTATCAGATGGATATTGGGTAAATATTCTTTCCCATTCTGTGGGCTCTTTCTGTATTTTGGTCACTGTTTCTTTTGAAGTACAGAAGCTTCTTAGTTTGATGTAGTCCCATTTGTTTGTTTGCTTCCACTTGCATGGTCAGTGCTGTTTCTTTCTTAAAGATGCTTTTAGCTTCAATGTCATGGAGAGTTCTGCCTACATTTTAGCTTCAATGTCATGGAGAGTTCTGCCTACATGCTCCACATCGCTAGTCATCAGGGAGATGCAAATCAAAGCAACAATGAGATATCATCTCACAACACAGAGACTGGCACACATTCAAAAGAACAAAAGCAAACAGTTCTGGCGTGGATGTGGGGAAAAAGGGACCCTCCTTCACTGTTGGTGGGAATGCCCACTGGTCCAGCCTTTCTGGAAAACAATATGGACAGTCCTTCAAAAACTAAAAATTGAGCTTCCATATGACCTTGTAATACCACTTCTGGGAATATATCCCGAGGATGCAAAAAAGCATAGTAGAAATGACATTTGTACCTATATATTCATTGCAGCACTGTTCACAATAGCCAAACTATGGAAACAACCCGAGTGCCCTAAAACAGATGACTGGTTAAAGAAACTTTGGCTCATCCACACAATGAAATATTATGCAGCTGTTAGGAGAGATGAAGTCATGAAATTTGCTTATAAATGGATAAACATGGAGAGTATCATGCTAAGTTAAATGAGTCAGAAAGAGACGGACAGACATAGAGGGACTGCACTCATTTGTGGAGTGTAGGGTAGCATCACATGAGGCTGATACCCAAGGACAGTAGATCCAATGGCCAGGGGGATTGCCCCATAGCTGGAAGAGTGCTTAATGAGTGGAGGGGAGAAGGCAGATGGAATAGAGAAGGGATCACTAAGAAAATGATGGCTGGAGGAACCAGTTGGGATGAGAGATGCATGCCAAAAGTAGATAATGGACCCAACATGATGGCCTCTCAGTGTCTGTGTTGCAAGCCATAATGCCCAAAAGTAGAAAGAGAGTATGGGAAATATTGTCTGCCATAGAGGGAGGGGGAAGATGGGAATGGGGGGCTATTGGTGGTGGGGAATGTGCACTGGTGGAGGGATGGGTGTTTGATCATTGTGAGATTGTAACCCAAACATGAAAGCTTGTAACTATCTTATGGTGATTCAATAAAATTAAAGGAATTAAAAATAAATAAATAAAATGTCTTTAAAAACAAAACAAAACAAAAAAAACCTAAGGAATGGAGAAATATGCTCAGAAGCCAGGAATCTCAGGATCCACCCTGGCACAGAACCGTCCCCCAAGCACCAGGACAAGCACCTTGAGTGAAAGCTAGAGTAGTCTCAAGCATGCCTGGGAGTGCTCCAAGCCCCGCTCCGCCCAATCTACCCTAAGCTAAAAACCTACATCTCACCTTCACGAGGATTGCCGCAATTCACAAAATGGAACAAAACAAAAACTGAGTGGAGAAATTGGAATTGTACACCATGATGTACATGTAAGGCTGTTCCATAGGAAACCAGACACAGCATCATTGTGTGATTCGGCAACCCCACTTCTAGGCACCCAAAGTTCCAAAGTTCCTGGATAAATCATCTTTTGCAATGAAATTATCATAATGTTACAAATGCATTTTCATTTCTTGAATGTGATCTATATTCTAGGTTAATAATGACCAAGGGTAAGGGCCTGGCATCAGCTGGCAAAGCCCATGCCTGGCATACACAAAACCCTGAGACGGATCCCTAGTACCCAGCCCCACCCTTAATACCCTACCCCATCCCTTACCCCCATCCCCCACCAAAAAAAAAAGGAAAAAAGCAGAACAAAGATGAATTTAACCAAGGCACTCTGAACATTTTGTCAGGGGCCACTCTTGGCGATGCTCAGGGGACCATAGGATGCTGGGGATCACGGGGTTGACTACATACAAGGCAAGCACCTTTCTCCCCGTAATCTCTCTGGACCAACTTTCCACCTACCACTTGGCTCTCTGAAGTTGCCTCATTCCCCGTAGGACTTCCTCATCACAGCGCTCTGCATAGCTGGTATTTTAGCAGAAGGGCTTAGTTATCATCCACCAGGACTGGTGACAGGGCACGGATCAATGTGGATGTCACAGATGAACCGGACCCCCTGGGTCCATCGGCATTCAAGAGAGCAACTCACTCTCACATAAAGAAAAAACTAATAAATATAGCCATGCTGAAAGTAGGGGGCAAAATAAGCTAAATTTTGGAAAAGAGTAACTTGACTGATACTATAATGGTAAACACTGAAAGAACTGGGAGCAAAAATCGTCTCTTGCAGTCAGTAAGAATTTCTCATAGAGGTATCGGTAGAACAATACCAATTGAAACTAAGTTATGTGAATCCAAGAGTTGAACACATAACAATAGATTGCAAAAAAATTAAACTCAGATTTCTTTTTATTGTTGTTTTTTTGGTGGTTGGGGTGCTTATCCAGCTATGCTCAGAACTACTCCCTACTTGTTGCTCTGCTGTGGTATTTAAGGGACCTTGCATGCCAGGAATCAAATATGGGACTCTTGTATGCAAAGCATGCACTCCAGCCCACTGAACGATCAATCTTTCTAGCCTTGGAATTCAGATTCTATTTATTGTAAAGAAATTATCATTAGAGAAAGAATGAAGGTGAAAATAGAGCTTGAGCAATAGTCCAGTGGGTAGGGCACCTTCCTTGCACACATCCCACTCAAGTTTGACCTCCAGCACTTCATATGGTCCCCCAAGGCCTACCAGGAGTGATCCTTGAGCACAGAGCCAGGAGTAAGAGCTGAGTACCACTGGGTGTGGCCCCCAACACAAAATTAAAAAAAATAAAATGATCCCGAAACATTAGAATTTGAAGTATGAGTATAATCTTTTTTTTTATTAGAGAGACATTGGAGAGGGGTGGGGCAGTGTTGGGGAGAGAGAAAAAGGGATAGAGAAAGAAATCAAACAATATGTGTTATTTAGGTTGATATACGAATATGTTCATCTTTGAAAAAAAAATACCTGAGAAACTGTTGCAGATTGTAGGAGTTGATGTAGAAGTAACAATCAAATGCAATGTGGGACAATGATTAGAATCTTTAGAAAATGTGATTGGTGGGAGAAATAGTAACATTTGAATAAAGTAATTAGTTTGATCAATTCTACTAGAAAAATTAAGAAAGAACATATCGGCGCAATTGCAATGTATCTTCTCCCAAGATACTTACTGATGACAAGAGAAATAATAGTAATAGTGGAAATGGTCAGCGGAGTCCACATATTTCCTACTGAGAGTCCCTAGGAAATTGGTTTTAGGTTTCATTCTTTTATGAAAGGAACAGGGTTCCTTGGATAAGTGTTTCTTCCAGATCTGAGACAGGAAAAATCAATTCGAGCTTGGAACACATTGAGGAACAACAAAAAAACTGGTATCTTCCTAGCAGCACTCCAGGGGGCTCAGAAACACTTTTGGTGAGGTGAGGACATAACCTTTCAGTACCAGGGCCTGATAATGTGCTGCTTCTTAGACTGGCAGTGCTTGTGGCCTCCAGGATTAGATCTGGAGGTGCTAAGACATCATGCAGAGGCAAGGATCTAACTCCAGCCATGTGCATTAGAGGTATGCAGTGTATCTCCTTGAGCTAACTTCTGGATCTCTCCACCCACCCCCGCCAAATTTATTTTCAAAGGAAATGATATCCCAAGTGATATGGGAAGAAGAGGGAGAGGGTTGGTACAAGGATAGAGGCTAACTCGGAGGTCCTCACAATGGCCAAAACCTCGGGTAACCAAATAAATAATGCCAGTATCAGATTGTAACAAAATAAACAGAATATGTTTTTATTTATTTACTTTTGTTTGATTTGGAACGTTAGCACAGCGGGTAGGGCATTTGCTTGTCACGTGGCAGACCCAGGTTCGATTCCTCAGTCCCTCTCAGAGTGCCTGGCAAACTATTGAAAGTATCCCGCCTGCACGACGAAGCCTGGAAAGCTACCCGTGGTGTATTCGATATGCCAAAAACAGTAACAACAAGTATCATAATAGAGACATTACTGGTGCCCTCTCAAGCAAATCGATGAACAATGGGATGACAGTGCTACAGTGCTACAGTGCTATTTTTGTCTTTTTTCCTTTTGTTTTGGAACCACACCTGACAATGCTTAGGGTTTATTCCTGGTGCTACACTCAGGAATTACCCCTGACAGTGCTCGAGGGACCATATAGGATGCCAGGGATCCAACCTGGGTTGGCTACATACAAGAAAAGTACCCTGCTCACTGCACTGTCACTCTAGTCCCATAAAGCATGTTTTTATGATATAAATAAGCTCTTGATTAATTATATAGACAAAAGAGATACGATAGTTCCTTCTTGTAGTGTAATTGCAATAACTATAAAAAAGAAGAGAAATAGAAGCCATGGTAGGCAAATACCACTGTGATGACTGTTGCATACTTGATCTAATAACGGGTGCCAGATCCGTGGGTCCAAGGAAAGAACATACGTGCACAATTTCAAAGTATCTGCTCCCAAGATACTAACTGATGACAAGAGAAATAATAGCAATAGTGGAAATGGTCAGCAGAGTCTACATTGACCAGGCAATCAAGTCAGTGTCACGAGTAATAAGGTTTATTGAAATCAAGAACCCTGTGGAAGTGTCTGTTGAGAAAGACATGTCTCTATTTCCCTAGTTCTCTTTCCGAGGAAGTAATGAGAAGACACCAGATACTTCCACATTGATTGACATTCAGTGAAATAGCTTACCAATAATCTTCCAGGCTGTCAGTGTGATGAAGGAAAAACAACAACAATAACAACAACAACAACAAAAATAACCCCAAAAAACAACTGATGAACTATTTCAGTTTGTAGGAGTTGAGGTAGGAACAATCACCAATTGCCATGTGGGACAATGATTAGAATCTTTAGAAAATGTGATTGGTGACAGAAATAGTGACATTTGAATGGAGTAGTTATTTTGATCAATTCTATTATGGAGATGTTAATTTTCTTTTTCTGATAATTATAGGATGTGAACGTTAGATGAGGCTGGGTGTTGTGCCTAGTTGAACTCTGCTCTCTCTGCAGCATTTCTATAAGTCTAAAAAATTGTTGAAATAAGTTGCTTTAAAAAATATCATTGTGAAGTTAATTCCAAAGGACTTGTAGATACAATTGCCAAGACAGGTTTTTGTATAGGAAAAAAATATGAACTGACTGGGAAACAGCAAAAGACTATGATTCTTAAGGGTAGGAAACAAAAGAGGGAATTGCTTAATCACCCTGGACTTCTGGCAATGTCTCAGGTAGGGAAAATACGACAAAACTGAGCAGAGCAGACTTACTGAACTGGAGACACAGTGAACAAAGGTTAGGAAGAGTAAGAAAGACTCTTGAAAGTGGTAGGGCAAATTATTGGAGAGCTGAGAACTGGGGGTGAGTTTATTTCTCGAGATCTATCAAAGGTTCCTCCCAATTTTCATTGAACATTGCTGCTCACTTAGGAGCAGTGCTTTAGGAGTTTGGGCAAAGAGCAACGACTAAGGGGTATAAAAGCAATACCAGAGAGCAGTGCACTGAACAGCTATTAGAAGACAACCTGATTTGGAGTCTGTTTGGAGGAGTTTGTTAAGCAGTGCTTCATGGACTTCACTTGTCTGTGGATACTAATCCTTGCTGTGGGTCAGTGCACAGGCCCAGGGTTGCAGTGTTGCTTGTACCCAGTGATGTTCGGGACTACCCTCAGCAGTATGGGGGAGCCCTTACTCTGCTGGGAATAGAATGAGGCAACTAGTGCATGCAAAATTTGTGTTCAGGCTGGAGAGATAGTATAGAGAATTAGATGCTTGTGTTGCATCCTGCTAACCTGATTGGATCCCTACATTAAACATTGTCCCTGGGGAACTGTCAGGGGTTACTCTTACTTGTACATATGATCCATATGTACAAAAATATAATTTGTAATCAGGACAAAAGTTGGAGAAGATTAAAATAGCAGATAAGGACATTTTAACACCTATTATAGATGTGTCCAAAGATTAAACATGTAAAAATGAAGACTAAATATTTAAACAGATAAAGTAAAATTATAGGAAGAAGCAAAATTATTCTCTAGATTCAAAATAATTCTAATTATATTTGACTTTTCTTATGGAAACCAATAGACTTATTTCAAAATTTATATGGAAAATTAAAGGAAATACATTAGCCAATGAGTTTTGAAAAGGAAAACAGGGGCTGGAGTGGTAGCACAGTGGGTAGGGCGTTTGCCTTGCACGTAGCCGACCCGAGTTCACTTTTCAGCATCTCATATGGTCCCTCAGCACTTCCAGGAGTAATTCCTGAGTGCAGAGCCAGAAGTAACCCCTGTGCATCGCTGGGTGTGACCCAAAAAGCAAAAAAAAAAAAGAAAAAAGAAAAAGAAAAGGAAAACAAAGTTAACTGTCAGCATACTTACTCAATTTGGTATCAGTGTTTATAGTAAAGATATAGCAGTCAAATCTGTGATTACCGTGAGGATAGGAAAATAGATTAGTGAAACATATTCCTGTTCCATATATTGAATCAAATTATGGGATCAATTAATTTTCAACTAAAGTAGCAAATAAATTTGGAAAAAATAGGGAACTGAAAATTGTATCCAAAAATTGCATTAGAACAACTGGATGAACATAATAAATCTTGGCCATTTCCTAATTCAACATAAAAAATTAATTTGTGTTGGGTCACAGATCTAAAGTTTACAGCTAAAATTAAAGTTTTTAAAAACAGTGTAAGAGAATGCATTTGTGACCTAAAAATAATCAAAGATTTCTTAAACAGGACCCATAATATACTAAGAAAAAATGATAAAGACAAATTTAACAAAAGTAAAAATAAACTACTTACAAAAGATATAATTAAGATAAATAATTAAAATGGAAATTAGCAGTTTACATAATATATCTGATATATCTGACAAAAGAAATGTCCACAATATGTAAGCAACTTAAACAATAATAAAAGAAAAATTAAAATGGACCGAAGATATATACTGGCACTTCCAAAAGGATAATAAATTAATGACCATTAAGTACTTTAAAACATATTCAATCATATGAGGAACAGTTGAAAGAAGAATCACAGCAAGACAAGGTCACCTATCCATTATATTGACCAGAAATAAAAGCATCCATGTCAGAATGATTGGATATGAAATAATTAAAATCCACATATTTTGTTTATTTCAGTATAGCAATCACGTTGGAAAATGTTCTGGCCAACCCTCATGAAATTAAACACACACCTACCCTAGGAATTTTTCCAATTCTAAAAATGTGCCTGTAAGAAATGCAGACGTGTATAAAAATACTTAGTACAGATATCGATAATAGAAAGTAGAAACAACACAGGTGACCATCTCCTTATGAATGTGTGAGCAATACTGTGGAATACCAGAACTCAAAAAGGGAAAAGTGGATAGGGAAAATACCTCTTTTATGTTCTAGAACATGGATGAAACTGAAAAAAACATTACGTTAGCTGAAGGAAGACAGACACAAAATAAATCATGCTGTATACATGCACCTTGGTAGAATTTTAGATGTGGCAAGTTCTGCTTGCAGTGTAATGGAAAGATTTGAATAACCTTCCTGAGGGGAAAAATATGAAACCATTCTTTGCAGGACATTAAAAAATAATGATTCTATGGGTCAGTGAGGTGGCTCAAAAGGCTGGAGTCCGTGTTTTTCATGCATACAGGAGCCCTGAGGTTAAGCTCTGGTACTCACAAGTACAACTCTGAAACCACCCCCACCCCCAAAAAATATGGGGTAGAAGAATGATACCAAAGACTTGGGATAGATAAGAAATAAGGCTGAAGCTTATTGCCTTGAGAGAATTTCCAGGAGTTAGTGGAAGGAGGTAAACGTTAGAAAAAGTCGTTTCCTTGAGTTGAAGAGTGAACATGGCATGTGGCAAGGTTAATGTGGCTAGATTTTATACGAAAGCATCAGGGAGATGAAAGCTAGAGATCTTCAGAGCTCATACAAGACTGATAGTAGTTCCTGTTGCCACCAAGGTGGAAGCCACAAAATTCTTGGGCTGTCAGATGAATATTCAGAAATATTTTGTGAGGCCTCGGTAATGCTACCAAGATAAGCCACACACCAAATGCTGCTTTTGTATCAACTGGTAGAGCTTAAAAAATCAGTCTTCCGGATGAACCAAGAGCCGCAGCACGAGAAGCAGAGCCTCCCGCCTACTGACTGTGATCCTGAGGTCTCCTGACCCATTTTGGCACCAGAGCAGATTCTTGCAGCCATGCATTTTGACTGTGAACTGAACTACAACCTCGTGCAGCCCGGGGAGGGATTTTTTTCCCTCTCCACCCCATTTTTCTGAGCGAAGATGGCGGCAGCGGCAGCAGCCATGCGGTGAGAGCCACCCTCTAAGACCCCTCCACCAGGAGGTAGGACTCTCTTTAGTGACGTAGCCTGTAGGTGGTCCTGGGAGGGGAGGTGATCCCGGCGCGCCTTCCGCCCAGAGATGAACCAAGAGCCGCGGCACGAGAAGCAGAGCCTCCCGCCTACTGACTGTGATCCTGAGGTCTCCTGACCCATTTTGGCACCAGAGCAGATTCTTGCAGCCATCCATTTTGACTGTGAACTGAGCTAAAGTATTAGAAACCCAAAACCGCGCGGCCGCTATCGCGGCCGCGCCGACTCAAAGTCTTCACTTTTACCAAGGAAGAGAAATTATTAGATGATGCTTATTCAGCAGGCCTGATTGTTGGGGAAAATTTCCAATCAACAATAGTGAGTTCTGTATGGAAATATGAAATGTACTCAATATATAGAGAGAATAATGGGAATATCATCAGCTACTTAGATGGGGGGGGGTGGGAGGGGGGTGTATTGGGGTTCTTGGTGGTGGAACGGGTGCACTGGTGAAGGGATGGTGGTTTAATCAGTATTTGACTGTGACTTAAACCTGAAAGCTTTGTATTTTTTTTTCTTGTTTTCACGGTGGTTCAATAAAATATTTCTTTAAAAAAAAAAAATCAGTCTTCCAAAGAGTTTGGAAAATCTTCTAACACCCAGATTTCTTAGGCATGTTCAGTTAACCCCAGAGAAATGGAGACTTCAGGGCCCACTTCCTTGGCAGGGATGAAGGGATACTGAGTGAGGTTGGCTATGGGTTTATCATAGTCCCTTCTGCATCAGAACTCTCTACCTTCAAATCATGAGTTGGATTTCAGGGGGGGGGGTGTTAAGTCGTAGTAAGACTTCCCATAATTGGAATGATTCTAGCCACTGTATACTTGTTAGATACAGGATGCAGTATGAAATTCTGGCCCACAGGGACTTCTTCTCTGGACATTGTGACCCTTTTTGTGCACTCTAGTCACTGGTTTCATGGTGAGTCCACCATATTGTCCTCATTTGCTGAGGGTTTTCTCTTGGACACATTCCCTGGCACTTGACCATTCTGATTAAATCCCTCCTCAAAGTAATGGTGAAAAATCTTACTGACGTTTCACAATTTTAAAGCATGCCCAGGGGAATTCTGGTACTTACAGCATTACTGAAGAAATCCCACTTTCTATGGATAAGAGATTAAGTTAATTTTCAGCTCAACCTACTTAGAAAACAGAGAAATTAAAATAACTGTGAGATAATATATTTTCACCTAAAAGTTTGATCAAAATTTAAATGGTTGATGAAATGTCTGTGAGAGTGTAAATTATTTGCATATGTTAGTAGGAAAGAACACGAATTAGTAAAGATTATTGCAACAGAATTTTAGTAAGATGAAAGAAATAGCAATCATCACATGCATTTATATTGTGTCAAATTTGTATTGGTTTTATTTCCTGTAAGAAGAGATGCTTCTTTGCCCAATAATCTCAATGATGTCTGCATTACTTTTATTAATATCAACAAATGAGAAGCAATTTGTGCATCTATGAGGAAAAGAATGACCACATTGATTATAACACATACAGCCTTTAGAGCATTTGGGAGTAGTTCAAAGAGCGAGATAGATCTCAGAGAATGATCCTGCGTTCATTTTACTAAGTGGCAAGGTTAAGAGACAGAATATGTACGGTGATAGCCATATGGATTAAATACTCATATGGAGTAAATACTCACATGGGTAGTATTATCAGCTATGGAACCATTTTCCACTCCCTAGAAGGAAGTGTGGGTATTTTTGAATTCTGCCTAGGTAGATATTTAATTACTTCCTGCCTCTCATGATCTTTTCTCATCTAGTAATTATGAAGGAAGTTTTAGTTTTCGCCAACAGGTAAACTTACTTTTTGACCTATGTGGTCAGTGGTCAATGACAAATAGTTTAACCTGTTAAGATTTTAGTGCGGGCTGGAGAGATAACTCAATGCATTGGATGAATATTTTGCATACAGGAGACCTAGATTTGAATGGCACATGTGGTCTCTGAGCAACACATGTAGTGATTCTCCAAGAACAGAGCCAGTAGTAGGCAAAAAAGATTCTAGTAAGGGCCTAGAGAGTGAGAGAAAACACTTGCCTTGCATGCAGGAGATCCCATTTCTGTCCCGAGTACCACAGGGAACAAGCTCCAAACACTGATCTAGAAGTAGTCCCCAGGCATTGCAGGGTGTAGCCCAAACTCCTCCCCCATAAAACAACAAAATAATTAACCAATAAAAGAATCTGATAAAAGTGTCAGATGGTGGCCCAAGCCTCCTCTTTACTTCTGGGACTTCATCTCAAGGACCAGCTGATTGGAAAATCCTTTTAAGAATATGATGGGAGTTCCCAGGAAGGAGAGCAAGCCGTGTCTAAATTGCCCTGTGTGCTGGTGAAGGGATGGGTGTTCGAGCATTGTATAACTGAGACTTAAACCTGAAAGCTTTGTAACTTTCCACATGGTGATTCAATAAAAGAATAAATAAATAAATAAATAAATAAATAAATAAATAAATAAATAAATAAATAAATTGCCCTGTGTGCCAGAGCTTCTAGTATCCCTGTCCAATGTGGAAATTCTCTTTGGGTCACCCATGATCTTAAGAAACTAAGGGGTTGCAGAGACAGTACAGCTGCTGTGCGGGGAGTGGGGGGGGCTTGTCTTGAATGCAGTCAATCTGGGTTCAAATCCCTGCGTGTGACCCTCAACCCCCAGCACCAGCAGAAGTGATCCCTGACCACAGAGCAAGGAGTCAACTTTGGCTGATTTCAGGAGTGGCCCCCAAACAGAAACAGATGCAAGATAAACAAAACAAGCAAAACCTAATGAGGGGGCTGCATGACATCTCCAAACCCTACAACACAGACACCCCAGTAGTAGCACACCAGAATGAATGGGCTGTAACAAAGAAACCAACCAGTCTGGACAAACAAAATCATGAACAGAGAAGGCTTAATTGGCAGCAACAGCTTAGTAAACCCTCCGGCAAAGACTTAATGTCCCCATGGTAAGATGCAAACATTTTCACAAATTTTTTTTACAGAAATATTTTTGATCATCCCATGTGCCATGTAGGGGCAACAAGCAATATAAAATAAATTAGTGTGGCTCTGCTAGAGGGGCAGTTAGTTGGGAAAATGGAGACAATAGTGGAGGGAAGGTGACAGTGGTGGTGAGACTGGTGTTGGAATATTGAATATCTGTAACAAATCTTCAGGAACAAATTTGTAAACCACAGTGTTTAAATAAACTGGAGCCTGGGGGGAACTCTATGTAATAGCTGGAAGCAGTTGTTTATTGGAAGCTTAACTTCTGAACTCAAACATACCACCCAAAGACCAGGTCCTGATGCTATTGTTCTATCCTTTGGTCGACCACACATCTTCACTGAAAATTACCTCCGATTAATGGAGCTTTGAGGTTTCCCAGGGCCCCAAATTTTCTTGCCTTAGGATAACGCTCATCTGGACATCCCCAACCTCGTCCTTCTTTTCATGTGTCTTTTTGGTTTTGGAGAGTACCTCCCCAATCTTCTGTATGTAGCAGCGACTAGATTCTATAAAGCTGTGGGCAGACTCATCATCTTGTTCTTCCTAGTTAGCACCTCCACACCATGATAAAATACTTCAAAGAGCACTGATTAATTAACATTTAAAAAAAAGAGAATCCCACTTGATTGTAGTGCATGATTTCTTTTTGATATGCTGTTGGATTCAGTTTGCAAAGATTTGTTGAAAAACTCAATTTGCTAAGATTTGCTGAAAATGTTTGCATCGATGTACATTAAGGAAATCATTTTGAAGGTTTCTTTTTTAGAAAGGTCTCCATTAGCATTGGGTATCAGTGTAATGTTAACTTCGTAGAAGGTATCAGGAAGGATTCCCGTTTCCACAGTATTTTGGAGAAGCGTGGGAGCAACGACAGTAAGTCTTGTCTGAAGGTTTGAAAAAATTCAAGGTAGGCCTCAGAGTGTGGGAGGGACCCTGGGAACACTGCTGAAAGGAAGTTGGCATTGGTGGTGGGGTTGGTGCTGGAACACTGTATATCTGAAATTCAGCCATGAATAATTTTGTGTCACGGTGCTTTAATAATTTTTTTTTTAGTTTTAAAAATAAGAGAAAAGGCAACCAAGCAAAAAGTCTGATTTATTATGAAATTAATTTTACTTATTCACTTATACTCTTAAATAAGTGAAAACCACTTAGGTAGATGACATTTATTTTCACAGAAAAATAGAACAGAGGACATAGGTAAACTAAGGCTGGACCATCTTTTACTTTTTTCTCTATTCTTTGATACCAACAATTTTCCCACTTTTTTGTTTCATATTTCTGAGAAAAAGCCTATTCCAATGTCAGGTTGTCTTGTTCCAGACGACTAAATAAGATGAAAGGTTACCCACTTTATTTTATGAAAATAGCCACACTATTATTCTTAAGCCTCATAAACAGAATTAAATATGTAGCCGCTATCATCTACATGCTTAAAGTCTAAAACAAATTAAACTTTTTTAATAAGGAGCATTTGAAAACTTTCAACAACAATGGATCAATCTATAAATTATTCACGGGGAGCAAGAACACAGATGTGACATGTACTGTGCTCCTCTAGGCGCCGGCTAAACCCCTCACACTACCTCAAACACCAAGTAAGGCACGTAAGGCTGGTGCTTCAGATTCTATTACCAGCAGAAGCGGCAGGAATTGAGACCGAAATGCCCACTGCTCACCTCTGACTGCAAATCTGGCCCCGGCTCTTCCTTCCTCCGGGTGCAGAGCCTCTTCATCTCCGGCAGGGAAGGCAGTGGGAACTGTGTTTGTTGTGTATCCTGGCCGAGAACTCCAGCACTTCAGTGATCAGTTTCTTAGTTTGTCTGGTGTGCACCCACGTCCCGTCACAGTCAGCCTTTCCAGGTGTGTCTCCCGTACATTGCCTTTCATGAAGATCACACACAGGATGGTCATCAGAAGGAAGGCCCATCTTTTTTTATTTTTTATTTTTCCTTTTTTGGGTCACACCCGGCAATGCACAAGGGTCACTCCTGGCTCTGTACTCAGGAATTCCCCCTGATGGTGCTCAAGGGACCATATGGGATGCTGGGAATTGAACTCTGGTCTGCAGCGTGCAAGGCAAACGCCCTACGCGCTGTGCTATCGCTCCAGCCCCTGGGAGGCCATCTTGGGCACCTCTTTCTCCTCTCTCAACCTCCTCTTGGAGACTACTTGCAATTGGCTGGCAAGGGCGCAACTGTGTTGACTTTCTGTATCTCGGTGCCAACAGCCAGCACCATGAGCTCGGAAGCTGCCCTGAGACCAGGCGGAAGTGACCCCTGTGCTTTTGAATGATGGAGAGAGGCATTTTTCTAGGTTGAGGAAACTTTGAAATGAAAGATTGATGGCTGTATTCCGTTGAGCATACACTAAATCCCACTGATTTTTACACTTAAAATGATGTGGAAAAAACCCAAATATCTAATGGAAGGCTTACTCCCTCCAGCCTGTGCTCTCCCTTGAACCCCCATATTCTCTATTGAATATGTACTCCTGTCTTTCTCTCCTCTCACATCTTTCTATTTTTTAAAAAAATAAAAACTATTTTGCTTCACCAAAAATATGTATCGAACTAGAGATATATGGATAAAGAAATTCTTGTATGTATACACTATGGAATACTGTGCCATCATAAGAAAAGATAAAATCATGCAGGTTGCCCTTGTATGGAGCTATAAAGTATAATAACGTATAATGCCAATGACATATGTCAGAGAGAAGACATCAAATAATAGATGATCTCTCTCATATGGCATAAGGAAACATTACTTTCTGCCTGCTCACAGGGCAGGCTTGAGGGGTGGGTCAATAACTGAGGACAGTGGTAGAGGGAAGGTGACATTAGTGGTGGGATTAGTGTTGGAAAGTTGAGGGCCCCGAATAATTGTATTATGAACGAATTGGTAAGCCACAGTGTTTAAATAAAGTTTAAATAAAGTTAGGGGGCAGGGGCTGGAGTGATAACACAACAGGTAGGGTGTTTACCTTGCATGTGACTGACCCGGGTTCGATTCCCAGCATGCCATTTGGTCCCCCGAGCATCGCCAGGCATGATTCCTGAGTGCATGAGTCAGGAGTAACCCCTGTGCATCGCCGGTGTGATCCAAAAAGCAAAAAAAAAAAAAAAAAAAAGAAAAGAAAAAAAAGAAAAAGTGAGGGGGCAAGAGAGAATACTAAGGGAATAATGGATGGCAACAGACCATGAGAGTCATCTCAGAGACCTGAGTTTACTTAGGGGATGGGAGAATGTTGAGACAGTGGTGATAGAATGATTTTGTTTTTTCTATTTTGCAGGAACAGGGCCAGACTTGGCTGTGCTCAGGGCTTATTCTTGGCTCTGTGCTCAGGGACCATGCCTGGTGGGCTTGGGAGACTATAAGGGGTGCTAGGGATTAAACCTGAGTTGGCTGCATGCAACACAAGTACCCTTCCCATTATACTATCATTTGACCCCTACACTGTAACAAATTTTGAAAATAAAACTCATGCAATGTTTTCATATCATAGCCGAAATGAACTCAATACCAACACTAGAAAGATAGTTGAAACATTCTCAAATGCTTATAAATTAAACAATGCACATAAATAACTCATTAGTTCGGGGGAAATATCACAAGAGAAAATTTAAAACTTTTGAAATAAATGAAAATAGAAACCGTTCTCTAAAATTTGTGGAGCTCTATTAAATTGGTGCTTGCAGAGAAATTTAGAGATATAGAGAAGAAATTTAGAAAGACTCAATAAATATGTTGGGGAGAAAAGAAAGATCTAAAGTAAATAACATAAGTTTCCACCTTAGGAAACTAGAGAAACAATACCAAAATAACCCTGAAGAGATTAGAAGAGAAGAAATTTTAAAAATACATCGTAAAACTTTGACCCGAGAGGGACTGGGAACCTCTGGCTTAATAGCTAAAGGTGCCTGCTTTGCAAGTGTGAGACTTTGAGTTTGACCCCTAGACCCACGCACATACGTCGAGCATAATCCTTACCACTCTGCTGTCTTGGTTGCCCAGTACATCAGCACAGTGTGCAATCTCCAGTGCCAGGTAGTGTGCAAGCACCATGTCCATGTCTGTGACCCCACCAAGTACCACAACCAAGTGTGCGACCACCATAACCAAGTGTGCGAGCACCACGGCCAAGTAGGCTGTGAGACTCCAAGTTATTATAACAACAATATTGTGGCAAACAAAATATAAATAAAGGAAGGAAGGGAGAGAATAAATTATTAAATCCATACATAAATATACATTTTATTTTTTTTTTAAAGGTTTCTTTTTTGCTGAAAGAACTTTGTGCTATCTCTGTGTACCTCCCGGTGTCTGGACCGTGAGAGCCACAATTTAGCCCAATTTGGTGAGGAGTTTTTTTTTTTTCCTTTTGGATCACACCCTGTGATGCACAGGGGTTACTTCTGGCTCATGCACAGAAATTACTCCTGGTGGTACTCGGGGAACCATACGGGGTGCTGGGAATTGAACCTGGGTCTGCCCTGTGCAAGGCAAACACCCTACCTGCTGAGCTATCACTCCAGCCCCTGTGGTGGGTGGTTCTTTAGCTTTGGCTTTTCCAGTTTGGTGATGCATGCCATCCACTTTGGACCCAAAATGTTGCTGGTGCCGCCGAATCTCGTTATCTCTGTCATTGTAGTTGGTCCTGATGGCTTCCACCCGCTTAGCCAGAGCTCCTTTGTCTTTCAAGTTAACTTGCATGACAGCCATGGCGGTGCTTGTCGACTTGTGGCCCGGGAAGCCCCAGCTGGCCATGCTCTTGATGATGCAGTCAGGTATCGCCATTTTCCAGCACAGAGAGGGCAGACCACCTGCTCCGTGGGGTCCACTTCGTGCACCATCATATTCTCCACCAGCGTGGTGACAGTCTTGCCCCCAGCTCGAAGCATGGAACCCGCATAGTGGCAATGTGGCCTTCTGGGTGTGAGTCAGCAGCTGAGTGTTGTCGCTGCAGGTGGATGCAGTGTGGCCACTTGACTAAGTGGGTCAGTCCTGCTCGGGTTGGATGTCCTGGCAATGACAATGTCCTGGGGCTGCTTCTCGAACAGGAGTTTACCACCTTTTTGGAGTCCTGCTTCTTGACCCTACAGAGCTCGGGGCCACCTTCTTCCCGTTGGCCTTCTTTCCCTTTGGCATTTTGGGAGGCCACAGAAGAGAACAAATATAAATCTTATTTCTTAAAAAAAATGAAGTCATGAACTTTGCATATAAGTGGATCAACATGGAAAGTATCATGCTAAGTGAAATGAGTCAGAAAGAGAGACAGACATAGAAAGATTACACTCATCTGTGGAATATAAAATAACAGAATAGGAGACTAATGTCCAAGAATAGTAGAAATAAGTAGAAATTGGTTCCATGGCTTGGAAGCTGGTCTCACCTGCTGGGGAAAAAGGCTGCTCAGATAGAGAAGGGAACACCAAGTAAAATGTGGTTGGAGATCCCGCCCCAGAAGGGAGATGTGCGCTGAAAGTAGACTAGAGACTGAACACAATGGCCACTCAATAACCCTATTGCAAACCACAACACCCAATTGGAGAGAGAGATCAAAAGGGAGTACCCTGTCACAGAGGCAGGGTGGGGTGGGGGGGGAGATGGGATTGGGGGAGGGGATACTGGGTTTATTGGTGATGGAGAATGGGCACTTTCTCCATCATATTCTCCATACATGTTTGTGAACATTGTATGAGGGAAAAACAAGTTCTAACATGTGTGAATCTGTATCTGTACCCTCATGGTGATTCACTAATTAAAGAATAAAATAAAAAAAAGAATTAAAAGAAATTTATTTTATTATACATATTTTAAATTTTTAATTATTTTTATAAATGTATTCATTAAGTCTATTTATTCAGCCATTAATTAAACTGTAAATCTTAAAATAGAGCAAATATAAATCTTAAAATAGAGCATAACTAAATGAAATGTAAAACAAGCAAGAAAGGCAAGAAGGAATAAAATACCAATATTAGAAAAGAGCCACATTGACTTGTTAAAAGTGAAAAAAATCAGACATGTTAAAAGTAAAAAATATATTACTGTGACCAACTCTGCATCTGCAAAGTTGATAATAGATAAAATGTATCAATCCCTTGAAATATACAATCTAAACTTATTCACTCTGAAATAATCTGAAAGGGTTCTATTAGGGAAATTTAATTAGTAGTTTGAAACCTTCCAAAGAAAGCAATCACTAGGCTGAGATAGTTTCCTTGGTGAATTCCATCAAACATTTCAGGGAGAAATAATACAATTAATCTGCAATCTTTTTCAGAAAATATAAGAAAAGAGAAACATTTCCACTTTTTTTTTAAAAGTGAGGCCAGTATGATCCTAAGTCTAAAGCCTTAAAAGTACATGACTAGAACACTGCAGATGAATATATTTCATGTGCGTAAACAAAGAAATTTTTAACAAAATAATAGCAAGTAGAATGTGATAATATCTAAACTTTAAATTTTAGGAATATATGGCTCGTTTCTAAAATGTAAAACTTGTTCATTCATAAATCAATTAGCATATTTATAATATAACAGATGGAATAACAAAATGAATGTCATTGGGGCCTGTGAGATAGTTAATAGGAGCCGAGAACATTCTGAGACAGAATCCGAGCACCGCATGATCCCCGAAGCACCACTAGGAGACACCACTGAGCACTGAACATGGAATAGCCCTTGAGCACACTGAGTGTGACCCACCACCTTCCCCCAAAGATGATCATATTAATAAATGCGTAAAGATCATTTTAAAATGTTTAGTACCCACATGTGATTAAAAAAATAAACTTTGAAAATTAAACCAGAAGAGAATTTCCTTAGTCTGAAAAAGGCTATGTAAGAAAATCTATAAATTAACTTTCTACTTACTGATGAGGGACTGGATGCTTTCTCCCTATGACTGAAAATGAAACGTGGTTGTCTTCTCATTATTCCCATTCAGCATCATAATGGACGTGCTATCTAATGCAAGACAATCAGTCCCAGATATATTGCATATAGACAAGCAAGAGATAAATAAAAATTACAGGTCTTTCTTTATTTAACAGAGGAAATAATTGTCCATGTAGAAAGCCACAAAGAAACTAAAGAGGAAGGAAAACCCTCCCAGAATTATTAACTGAATATAATTGTCTTATAACATACCAGCAAAAAATAATTGAAGTTTGTTGGGGACGGGCCTAGGCACCCTCTGCCTCTGTCCCTGTAAACAGGGACTGGATGAGGAGGGGACCTAGGCACCCCCTACCTTAGTTCCTGTAAACAGGAATGAGTAAGGAGAAACGTGGCATGAGGGCGAGTCATCCCCTGACAGCCAACCTTGACAGGCGGCCGAAGGGCCACCATGTCTGGCAGCCAGCCTGGAAAGGGGGTCGAAGGGCCACCATGCTCTGGCAGCTGGACTCAAGAGGAGGCTGAAGGGAGGATTAGCTCGTATCTGCCATGGCCATGCTCAAGGCCACATCTGCTTTCCCATGTTTCTCAAGGCTGAGAGAAGGAACCAAAATACAAGTAAGATTGGCAAAAATAAAGTTGCCTGCACTGCTTGATTAATAATGTTTATGCCACTTATGTAACCTGCTGATCGTTGCTAAAATAAGACTATATAAACCCTCTTGGATTTCAATAAACTTGCTGTATGCCGCATATTGCATGCAGTCCTCCCTAGCCCACTCAAATCTCATTCCCTCTCTCTGGCCGAGGTTCAAGTTGGCCGTGTGGGCCGCAGCAGAAGTTAGAAATTTAAAACTACAAAAACGTCCACAATAGAACAAAAAGTGAAACACAGGTAAATTTAACAGACCAAATTTATCTGCAGAAAACTAAAAACACATTAACGAAGATACAAAGAAATATTTCCTATTCATGAGTTGGTAGACACAATTGTGAAGATATTATTTCTACTTTGATATATTGAATGCATTCACACACAAAAATTATTGCCGCCATTTTTATGGATATTGATAAATGGATTCTAATATTTACATGGAGTGGCAAAGGTCCTAGGATATCTATTGAAAAAGAAGAACAAAGTTCAAAGATTCAGTACTCTATATATATATTTTTTTTGCTTTTTGGTTCACACCCAGCTATGCACAGGGGTCACTCTTTGCTCTACTCTCAGGAATCACCCCTGGCGGTGCTCAGGAGACCATATGGGATACTGGGGATCAAACCCGGGTCGGTTGCGTGCAAGGCAAACCCCCTAAACGCTGTGCTATTGCTCCAGCTCCTCAATACTCTATTTCAAGGCTTAATGCAAGGCAAGAGTAAACAAGACAGCATAGTGTTGGTGAAGAATGGACAGTAAATCATTGGGACAGAGAATAGACAACCTAGAAATAGATATGCACAAATGTAGTCAAATAAATTTTGACAAAAGTACAAAGACAAATGAAAAAGAATCCTTTTTCACTAAATAATAGAAAATTTGGACACCTGTTTGAGGTAAAGGGAGAAATTTAATCATAAGCCTCAGATCTTACAAAGTTGAGTACAGGTGAAAGAGTCAATAATCTTTGGTAAATATATAAGCAATAAAATGTAATAAAATATCAATCTAGGAGATAAGATGGATGAATCACAAATGGATATTACTTTACAAATATATAAACATGTTGCATTTATATGATTCCATTTACAAGACATTCTAGAAAAACACAGCTATTGAGACAGAAAAATTCCATCTAGTAACCTCTAGGTTTAGGGGTAGATAGTAAATTTAAACTGAAGCACAGGGGACTTTCAGGTGATGAAACTATTTTGTATGTTACTATCACAATGGATATGAGATATTCTGCCTTTTTCAGAGTCTTAAAAATTAGAGCCAAAAATGTGAATTTTAATGGACTCAAATAAAAAACTAGTTGAGAGAGCTAGGTGTCCCAGAATGGAATTTAGATTATGACCCAAAAGCTAGCTATGTGTGAAATAACAATGAAGAGGGTGGGGGGGGAGAAACTGATGAAAGGTATCATTAAGTATGAACAGTATTAAGATGAAAGATTAAAGAAAAAAGGAACGGCATATTGCTATCACACTCTTGTTGGCAAAGCTGGGGAATGAATTGTGTGATACTAAGTTAGAGTTGGAGATGAATAGAAGTCCTGTTTAGCTAAATATAAGTCAAGATGGACAGATCCAGAAATAATTGTATATGTGTCTGCATGTATGAGTTAGTATACACTTGTCCCAAGTTCTGCCAGTTGAAAGAGATTAGAAGCAATGTTTCTAGGATCACTGTTATCCCGTTGCTCGTCAATTTGCTGGAGTGGGTACCAATAATGTCTCCATTGTGAGACTTGTTGTTACTGGGTTTTTTTTTGGCATCTTTTTATCGAATACGCCATGGGTAGCTTGCCAGGCTCTGCCTTGTGGACGGGATACTCTCGGTAGCTTGCCGGGCTCTCCAAGAGGGACGGAGGAATCGAACCCAAGTCGGCCTCATGCGAGGCAAACACCCTACCTGTTGTTCTATCACTCCAGCTCATGTTCCTAGTAGGATAATTTGAGGGAGAAAATAAATAACCTAATACAGTCTTTAAACCAATTATAGAAAAATAAGTGTCCATGTGTCCATACTTCTATAAATGATTAGATGAGAAAACACATCAGGAAGAATCAACAAATCTTATATATGGAATAAATCTAAATAATTTATATAGCTATTCTAACCTCAGGGTGGTAGAGTCTGGCTCCACCCACTGTTTCCACTCTCCTCTTTCAGTGTGGGTTGACCATAGTGACTTCTTTCTAAAGAGTGTTGTGTGGAGGGGCCAGCGAGATGGAACTGGAGGTAAGGCACTTGCCTCACATGTGGCCAACACCAGGTCAAATCCCCAGCACCACATGCATATCCTCAAGTATATGCAGGGGTCGCTTCTGAGCACAGAGCTAGAATTGACCCCCTGCCCATTAAAAAAAAATACTATTTGGAAAGGAGGGGGAAGTTGTTTCTCAGTGGAAAAATTTAACAGACACTAGTTGACCAAGATGATTTCATCAGTTAGTAAATCCTGTTGGTCATGTGACTCTTGACATAAAGTGACTGAAATTGCACTTCTGAGATCTTCCTTCTAAGATCTTACCACGTCAACCATACCCAATTGAGAGAAGTTCCTCAAAACACCTGACCAATACTTTCCAAAATTGCCAAGGTCATCAAAAATGACGGAATTCAGACAAATTGTCATAGTCTATGGGCACCACGGATTAAATGATAATTAGATGTATTGTGCTACTGTGGTTGGGGTCCTAAGCCAGAAAAGAGGATGTAAAGGATGAAGGAAATATGAAGGAAGGATGGACTTTAGTTAGTAGCAATGTATTGATATGGACTCAGTTGTGATAGTGCAATGTGTGACATTAATAACAGGAGAGAGTGAAAGCTGATACAATGCAACCCACTCTGTATTACAGATACGCAAACTTCTAGAAATATAAAAATAGAATTCTTAGAAGTAATTAAAGAACCAAGAGAGCAGGGCTGGCGTGATAGTACAGTGGGGAGGGGGTCTGCTTTGCTCACAGCTGACTGACCCGGATTCAGTTGTCAGCATCCCATATGGTCCTCTGAGCACTGCTGGGCGTAATTTCTGAGCATCACCATGTGTGACCCGAAAACGCAAACCAAATAAACAAAATAAAAAGAAGCCAGAGAGATCTATTTGTGGTCTCAGAAAAAGATCTTAAATATAATTAAAAGTACAAACATCGAAACAAATAAAATACAGCTGCAGTTTGTACATCATTATCCATGTATGTAAAAAAAAAGAACCAAAGAGAAATCAGTGTGTTTATTTTAGATAAAGACAAGGACCATTATACACTTTACTGTTTATTATAGTTCCCTTTTAAACTGTAGTGATTTCTGAGAAGGACTGAATTTTGGAGATTGAAGAACGGAATAGGAGGTGTGTCTTCTTCATGTCGTCAGAAGTTTTTGTCAAGAAGAATATGTGCATGGTTCTTTCTATAATGCAAGTGTTTAAATAAAATCAACAAGAGAAAAAAGTAGCTGTGTGTGGCTAGACGATGTAAGAGACAAACACCAAGTATGAATGACACTCCACTATAAATATTTATTTCTTGTGCACATAGAATGTGACACGGTGAGGCAGAGGCCCGTACTGTCAGGGAACCCAGGATCCAGCCCGCTCCCATCACACGAGGCCACACTGAGCTCCAGGTGCCTCATTCCTGCAACTGACAAATGCGGTCTCTTCCTAGTTCAGTGGCAAGACCCTTTCTGACTACAAATGGATGGAACAGTGCTCAGGAGAGCAAGACATCATGTGGAGGAGTGCTTGCAGGCTCGCGCCGCAGAAGGTGATCATAAAATGGAGAGTGTCACACTTATAATTTATGTGAAAGGAAAGTTCTCTTCATTCATCGACAACTTCTGGAGAAGGCCCAAACTGTCGCACAATGCTCTATACTGTTCTATTTTTTAAAAAAATTAATTCTTTTTAATGAATCACCATGAGATACAGTTACAGACTTACAAACTTTTGTATTGTTCTAATGCTAATAGCAAAGGTGTTTTTTCAAATACAGGATCACTGTTGTTTTATAAAAGGACCCTTTAGCACTTAATTTTTTTTTATGGGTCACACCTGGCGATGCACAGGGGTTACTCCTGGCTCTAGCACTCAGGAATTACCCCTGGTGGTGCTCAGGGGACCATATGGGATGCTGGGAATCGAACTTGGGTCGGCCACATGCAAGGCAAACGCCCTACCCACTGTGCTGTCGCTCCAGTCCCGTTTAGCACTTACTTTGACAATGGTGCCCCTACTTTCAGAATGTCCTTCCATTTGTGAAACGGACGAAACAACATTTGGCGAGTTTTTGCTAACCACCGCTGGAAAAACGTGTCTGCTGGGTTGTGTAGGAGTGTGTGTTAGGTACCGGGGGGACCAAGGAGTTTCTCCATGGGGCATATAGGTTAAGAGTCAGGCCCACAAGGTTCAGTTCCTTTTTCTAATTAAGCTGCCACATCTGCAAAGGGTATACTTTCTGCATGGAGGGTAGATCAAGGAATTGCTCTGTGAAGATGGCTTATGTCCTAAAGCCTGTGAGTGAATATGTCATGCTACATGGTCCAAAGCAATTTGTCGTTATGTGTGGTATGTGTGTAGTAAGGCATATATGCAGTAAGGGAAGGAAATTTACTGGATAATCAGGATGGGCCAATCTCATAGGCCAGAGATGCCAATCATGGAAGAGTGGGTGGCCATTTAATTGCTGATTTAAAACATGTGGGTCTGTGGGCCAGGCCCCGTGAGAAACGTGAAGAAACAGTGGCAGCCCAAACTCAGCATTAGTGAAGAGCCGGACTATCAGGCTCAGAACCTCCAAGAACTGACTGTGGCCAACACCCTGCGTCTGGCAAGATGACGCTCCCCAGAGCTCCTGGCAGCTGAGAACGTGACTCAAGCCTGTAAAGGCAGAAAAGAGGGACCCGCAGAAACAACGGGAATTTATCACCTAGAGATGTGGGAGACGGTGAGTGTTCTTATTACCCCTCGCTTCTTAAACTCTGTTTTGTGAACCCTTATGGAGTCACTAAGCTTAAAAAAAGACACTGGAGGGTGAGTCTTAACAGATGCCTCATAAGCCGTGTGCCCAGTGGGGCCTCTGCAATATTCAGCCAAGTGGGTGAAACTTCTCAGGCCTTGTGACACCAGACACCCCCAACGGCCCAAAGCTGCTATGTTCAGAGACCCCCGGGGCTGCACCTAATGGGTACTCGGGGGCCATGTTATGTGTCAGAGTTCGAAGCAGCATCGACCTCTAATGCCTATACTCTATTATTTATCAGTCAATACTTGATTTAGTGATATACCATTTAAATACCTATATATCTGGGGTCGCATAAAAATTCCTCAGATGAGAAGGAGTTTCGAGAGGAAGAAGTTTAAGAGGTCCTGTTTGTAGACCACTGATGCGCAGTGATTTGTCTGACAATTGTGAAATACTGGTACGATCTGCTGGGGAACATAGGGTCTGTTAGAAGCCAGCTCTGCAGATATATGCTCCAGCTTTGGGTGCTGGAGCACTTAGTTAAGCTGATGCAACTGCGTATAGATTTAGCCTTAAATTTAACTCACCTGATTAAGCGCTCCTTCCTCCCTAATCTCACTGGCTTTCAAAAGCTTCTTCAATTCAGCAAATCTGGTGCCAAGTCGGGCTCCGCTCATAAGCCAATTTGGAAAAAAAAAAAACTTTGAGAGTGTGGTAGAAGTGCCTAGAATTCAAAACTTCATGATCAAAGTAAACAATCACACAGACAGGGTTGCTCCAGGTGACTGCGGAAAGTTGGACTTCTTAATTCAGGGGAAAGGCCTGAGACTCTGGGCCTTCTGTTCCATTGGGTGCAGAGTGTAACCCCAGGAAAGACAGCGGGGAAGCGTTGGATGGCAGGATCCCGAGTGGGACATGAGGGCACACTGGGAAGATCAGTGGGAAGTGCTGGGCCTGGTCCTGTGTGTCAGCATCCGGGTGGCCAGCTTTCAGAGAACCCCATGGCTCGGAGCAAATGTAACCCATACGCGGGATCCCTGTGATGTTTCTCATTTTTGCCTTTTGATTTGTACCAGAGTTCTAATGAAGTACATTAATGTCCCCTTGATGGGTGGCAGGGTGAGGTAGTGAGAAATGAATCAAGAGACACAGGTTGACTTCTTGCTGGGGCCCTAGCTTCCTAAACTGTTGATGGCGTAACCGAATGTGGGGGTGTCACAAAAATGTGGGGGCATGTGGAAAGTTTCTGGGTGATTTATAGGTTTTTTTTTTTGCTTTTCGGGTCACACCTAGAGATACTCAGGGGTTACTCCTGGATCTGCACTCAGGAATTACTCCTGGCAGTGCTCGGGGGACCATATGGGATGCTGGGAATTGAACCGGGGTTGGCTGCGTGCAAGGCAAAGGCCCTACCCGCTGTACTATCACTCCCGCTCCTCTGGGTGATTTTTAAGTGCTAAAAGCAGTGGCAAAAATAATGCAAGACCAAAGATCGAAGGAATTTGAGGTGATTCTGAGAACGCTTGCCCTGGTTATGTTTCTCAGATACAAAGTAGGAAAAGTTTAAGAAGCCCTGGTTGGTCTGGGGACATTCAGACCAGATCTCTAGTCCCTGTTCGACCAATAGCGAAGTTCTTGAGCCGCAGCTTCTTTATTAAGTAATCATTTTCCTGGCTGATTTAGATCTTGTAAATAGGAATGTTGGAGTGGATCTGATTTATGCAGACACCGGCAGGATACTGAGTTCTGATCAGTTTGTGTTAGTACTAGTCTAATTTTCACTCTGAAACCTTTGAACCTTTTCTTTGGGATTATGGCGTTGAGGGTTGGACCACATGTGGCAGTGCTGGGATACCATGTGGTGCCAGGGATCAAACTGGGGTTGACTGTATGCAAGGCAAGTGCCTTAAACCCTATACTATCTATCTCTGCGGTCCTTGGGAATTTTTTTTAAGCCAAGAAATATCAGAGAACTTATAACACTCTAGGATATGGCACAAGAAATCTGTCAATATGATGGGCCAGCAAGTTAAACTAAGTTTCTGCCTAAGTCTTTTGAGAACATTTTGTGTATTCATGTGTGTGTGTAATTATCCTGCAACTCAGAATTCCTAGAATTCATATTGATGTCTATTTACATTTCTTCTTTCTGTATGCTGTCCTATCCCAAATGCTCAGATTAGCATTATTTCACCTCCATAAAAAAAAAATAGGGGCTGGAGCGATAGCACAGCGGGTAGGGCGTTTGCCTTGCACGCGGCTGACCTGGGTTAGAATCCCAGCATCCCATATGTTCCCCTGAGCACTGCCAGGGGTAATTCCTGAGTGCAAAGCCAGGAGTAACCCCTGTGCATCGCCAGGCATGACTCAAAAAGCAAAACGAAACAAAACAAAACAAAAACACATTTAGTGTAGCTTAGGCTTTACCAAATTATATTCAAGTAGGCCCATTTTGTGGATGAACTCTGCATCTCCCAGGCCAGGGCAAAGACTTCAGTACAGTGGCACAGTGGCTTCTGAGCTTCCCTGCTTAGGGTAGTCACGAGAGAGAGAGAGAGAGAGAGAGAGAGGGGGGGGGGGAGGGAGAGAGGGAGAGAGAGAGAGGGAGGGAGAGAGGGAGGGAGAGAGGGAGGGAGAGAGGGAGGGAGAGAGGGGGAGGGAGAGAGGAGGAGGGGGAGGGAGAGAGGAGGAGGAGGGAGAGGAGGGGGAGGGGAGGAGGGGGAGGGGAGGAGGGGGAGGGGAGGGGGAGAGGGGGAGAGGGAGAAGGGGAGGGGGGGACGGGGAGAGGGGGAAAAGGAGAGAGGGGGGAGGGGGAGGTGGGGGGTAGGGGGAGTGTGTGTGTGTGTGTGTGTGTGTGTGTGTGTGTATGTAAGTAATGTATTCTCCTGCACTGGACAAAAAGCACAGTGCCTCTTCTATTCCTACCCCAAGGACAAATCTTCTTGACTTTCTCCATGATTTTTAAGTGCTAAAAGCAGTTTTCCGTTCCAGGATTTAGACTCTTATTCTAAGACACTGCATTTGAGTTTTCTAGCCCCTGCACATCATTCAAACGGACTCATCTGACTCACTACCCTGCTTAATTAAAATGAACTCATCCAGAGTACTTGCAGTTTCCAAGGTCTCAAACTCTACTGCCACAGGGATTTTATATTTGACTGCTCACATCTGAAACACCCAAGTCCTTATACCATTGTCTTGTTTGTAATGTCATTAGGGGTACTCACAAAATTTCTTGAGCTTTCTCCAACACTTTAACATTCTATGGGCAGGGATGCTGGTTGTTCATCTTAGCAATTCTAATGTGAACATGGAGGTTTGCAATTATTGTTAAAGAAAAACATAGGCCTGTGATAAAAGAACTTATTTATTAAAATACAGTTTTTTCCCTATAATCCATAGTATATTCAGGTATAAGTAGCTATAATACAACAGACTTCAAGTGATGAATGCAATTAATTTTTCCTCTATTTTTTCTTCTCTGCTTTTTCACTTCAACTCAGATACTGATGTTTATTTTTACATTTCCAAGGAGATTCCTGAACATTTTATGAACATACTCTGACATGGAATAGTATTCCAAAACCCTGAATAGCAGGGAACATTTCCACTCTTGAACTATACATACACAGCAAAATACACAGCAAATATCTAAGCAATATCATTTGCAACCTTACATTTTGACTTTCACAAAAACCTACTAAAAACAGCCATTAAAAAACTGCCCCGTTTAGCATATAGGAACACACGTATTACTTGTAAATGACCAGCCCTACTTAAATCCTTTAACTTAGGCTGCGGAATTCTTGTTTTTGACAACTGAGAAAAACCTGCTCCTCAGACCTGTTTGCAGGCAGAGTGAAGCATGGCCTTGGTGCGCATGCGAGCAGCAACATTGCGTGCCCTGGATTCACACCTGGCTTTGGCCCTCTCTTCTTCCTCTTTCAGTGCCTCTGCATACCAGTCCGGAAAGGCACTGGGAACTGTATCACGGACCTTGGCCAAATACTCTAGAACTTTCATCTTACTGGTTTCTGCGTGTGCTCTGGGACCCCACAGAAACTCATAACATGGAGGATCACTACCAGGGACCTGGCGGTACTCCAGATATCTTTCCCTCACCAAATCTTCAGTGATGAGCCTCCTGGGCTCTCCAAAAATGAAGTGTTCCTTCCCCTTATATAGTCCTATCACATTTAACGTTTGCCAGACTTGGTCCTCAGTGGCACGATTACCCTTGGTGAAGATGACCCCCAGAACAGTCATCAACAGACCAGTCTTGGGCACCCCTTTGTCCTCCATCACCCTGGAATCATAGCTTATTTCCAGTTTGTTAATGAGGACGTAGATATGTTTCTGGGTATCAACTTCTTTTACATCAAGGCCAAAGATCAACTCCAAGTGCTCAGTGGCTCTCCTAAGAATTTCAGAGAAGTTACTCTTATACATTTGGATTACATTTTTCATCATCTCTACCCTGCTAATGGGTTCTTTAATATGATACTTATACAGCATGAAATGCACCAACATAGCCACTCTCTCATCTAATGGGCCTCTGAAGAAGGACTGATTCATGTTCGGTTCCTCTGAGACGTTTCGATTTTCTTCCCGTTGCTCACTGGCGGACACAAACGATCTCAAGTACTCAATAGCTGCTTCATTCCCGCTGGTGGCGGTTGTTGCCCTCTGAAGCTCCTGAGACTCCTGGAGCAAAACACAACAGCATATGAGCTCTGGAGATGAAAGATGAAAGAAATGAGAGGAAGAGGCAGGGAACTTTTTTTTCCTACTCCTATCCGGGGATGAGCACTTACCGGACTCATGGAGTCTCCCTGCGCCTGGCGGCGTTTCTCACGGGCACGCAGCTTACTCTTCTGACCCCGAGGCATGATGTCTCTGAGCAGATGCTGTAGGCAAAAGGAAAAGAGAAAAGGTGAGAGCTGAAGGGCAAAGGCTGAGAGTCTTAGGTCTCTTCAATGAAGCGAAGCAATACAAGTAGGCTGCCTCGCTCTCCCCGAGAGCCTGTAGGAGCATCTCCCTGCCCCCAACAAGACTCCTATTCTTTGGCCTGAGGCTGCCCTAGGAGCCTGGGGTTGACTGCTCTGATGCCAACTGTCCTCCTTTCAAAGCCTACACCACTCTGAGTCAGCCTAGTGGAAATTTAGGGGAGCTTGGTCTTACCACATGCACCCGGGTATGCACTGGGAAGAAAGCAGCGTCGAAGGGTAGGGATCTGTGGAACAAGTTGCTACAGATACTGACGGGGGGCCCGTGGGGAAGGCTGTCCTCGGTGCCTCAGCATCCTCAGTATAACTGAGTGCTTGTTTGGAGGTTCTAGCAGGGGAGAGTAGCCACTGTAAACCCTTGACCGAAGACCAGTTTGTCTCTATTCAGGGAAGGCGGACCTCTTCGACCCAGCACACAGCTTCGGGAGGGATGCACCTGGAGCCGTGAGGGAGGTAGGGGACACCCACCTAGCCAGCCGGATCAGCCAAACCAACCCTGGTGATCGATGGGGTGACAGATGTCGCAGCCAGATCGCCCGCCCATCCCTCAGTATAACTTTTTTTTTTTTTAAATTTTTTTTTTCTCTTTGGGTCACACCTGGCTCTGCACAGGGGTTACTCCTGGCTCTGCACTCAGGAATTACCCCTGGCGGTGCTCGGGGGACCATATGGGATGCTGGGATTCGAACTTGGGTCGGCCGTGTGCAAGGCAAACGCCCTCCCCGCTGTGCTATCGCTCCAGCCCCCCTCAGTATAACTTTGGATGGAACCTAGGGACTCTGGCTTCTGCTAACCTAAAGCCCTATTCCCTCGGAGGAAGTCTCCCAGCCCTGCAAGCCCAGAGGAGGCAGGCATCGGGGCGGTCTCCACCTCAGAGTTCCGTTCCCGTGGCATCCGGGGGAACGATGACGCAGCTGGAAATTGCTAGTCACTTGCCCGCGCTATTCCCACACGGCCAGTTCCATCTGGCCTTGGCTTGACTAACTAGAACCCGGGTTCCCTTCTGCCCAATGGCCAGGGCGCTGCTGTCTGAGGCGCTACCCTCTCCCCTCCCCCCGCGTTACGGCGGGTACTCAGGTGCCCTGAGGCCGCCCAGGACGAGGCCATGGCTGTTCTGGTCCCTGACCGTGCCGTCTCACAGCCAACATGGCCGTGCCGGGGGCATGGGCGTCGCCCACGAGTCACTTTCCTTTTCCCTCGCTTTCAGGACTAGCATGCTTCTCTCCTAGTCTTCATCCCGGTCCATCCGGCCCCTTCCCACCCATCCCCCCCAGGGGCATTTCCCGGGGCAGTTGCCCGCGCCCACCCACCAATGAAAGCAGGGGAATAAACTTTCTAAACTTCTCCGCAGCCTCCAGGAGGCCGGTTCCCACCTGAAGTCCACGTCTTTCTGGGAATCCCCAATCGGGCTCGGATGGTCACCGACCAACCCGCGGACATCCACTGAGTGTGGCCGAGCGTTGTCGCGGGGAGGCGCCGTCTGACACGAAGGCCGGCGGAAGTCGGGTGGCTTTGGGTTGCATCACATGGCACACACGTCATATCCGAATTGCATGTGCAGAGCCTCGGAGGCTGAAGTCGGGGCCGGGTGTAGTTAGGCGCCCCCTGCGTTTGTGGGTACCTATTCCATCAACCCCTCAGATCACCTCGGGACTGGTTGGCGGTACACAGGGGTCACTCCCTGGGGGGGATTTACTTAGATGGCATTCTTGTATTCTCTCTGGGTTGATGATAGCAGCAGGACTCTGCAATCTTCTGGCCGGAAAGAGTGGACCCTCACACCTAATTGATCTTCTTTCTGTTTGCGGGGAACCACACCCAGCCATTTCTCAGGGCTTATAACTGGTTGGTTCTGTGCTCTGGGATCAATCCTGGCAGGGATTGGGGAAACGTGTATGGTTATGGTGCTACGGATTGAACCTGGGTATGCCACGTGCAATGAAAGCATCCTACCTGCTGCACTATTTATCATTTTGGTCCCTGCACAGAAATTCTCCATCCAGAAAATTTTAGACCACTCCCCTTGGACCAATGCATATATTTCTCCAAGAATCCAGGGCAATTATCAGAGCATGCCAGTTCTGGATTAACTTTACCTGGGGTCTCCAAGGGTGCACTCAAGGGCTGGGTTCTGTGGGCCTTGGGCAATAGTATAGCTGGTAGTGCATTTGCCTTGCACTCTGCCAACCGTTTTTTTTTTTTTCCTTCTTCTTTTGGGTCAGACCCGGCAATGCTCAGGGGCTACTCCTGACTCTTCATTCAGGGTTCACTCCGGGTGGTGCTCAGGGGACCTTACGGGATGCAGAGGATCAAAGTGGGTCAGCCACATGCAAGGCAAACGCCTTACCCACTATACTGTCACTTCAGCCCTGCCAACCCAGTTCTATCCCAGGCATCCATTATGGTCCCCCAGCACAGCCAGGAGTAATTCCTGAGTGCAGATCCAGGAGTAACCCTTGAGCATCGCCTGGTATAGCCCATGAATCAAAACAGACCAAAAAAAGAAGTATTTTTTTCCTTTAGAAATTAGACAAAGCAAATTTTACTAAATAGGAGAGAGAAAATGAGAAATAGTTAGGGTAATTATAATCCAAACAAAATATTGAAAATTCTGAGACTTTTGAATAACTATGGCAATTAAAAAATTAAATATTAAAAATACTGAGATGAACAGTTTTCTAAGAATTTTTTTTTTCTTTTTGGGTCACACCCGATAATGCACAGGGATTACTCGTGGCTCTGCACTCAGGAATTACTCTTTGTGGTGCTCAGGGGACATATGAGATGCTGGGAATTGAACCTGGGTTGGTCACATGCAAGGCAAAAGCCCTACGTGCTGTGCTATCACTCTAGCCTCTAAGAAATTTTTCTTAACTAAAATTGATTTCAGTAGAAAGTTCAAACAGAACAATTTTCATAAAGGATTTAGAAAATTGTAGAAGGTTTTTTTTTCCCCAAAAAATACAGCAGGATTGAGTGGCAATTCATAAAGAAATTCTACCAAATAATAATGATGATGATAAAATAACATTACAGGGTGTGATGAATGTCTTTTATTATTTTTACAAAATAAGAATAACATTGATGGAAACACTTGATGAAAACCAAGAATTTTAAAAAAATGAAGTCTGGACAGGAGTTTCAAAGATACAGGGTACATGTGTTTATCTGAAGAATCCTCATGTCTGGTCCCTGATACCACTGGTTCCCCCAAGAAACCATTAGGCATGCCCCACCCCAAAAGGCATGTTAGCCAAAGGTGCATAGGATCATAGGATTTGGTGTTTGTTTTATTTTGGTTTTGGTTTTCTGGGCCCCACCTGGAGATGTCCAGTGGTGCTTGGGGAAATATATGGTATGATTGGTGAACCTAGTTTGGTTCTTTTCTTTTTTCTTTCTTTCTTTCTTTCTTTCTTTCTTTCTTTCTTTCTTTCTTTCTTTCTTTCTTTCTTTCTTTCTTTCTTTCTTTCTTCTTTCTTTCTTTCTTTCTTTCTTTCTTTCCTTCTTTCTTTCTTTCTTTCTTTCTTCTTTCTTTCTTTCTTTCTTTCTTTCTTTCTTTCTTTCTTTCTTTCTTTCTTTCTTTCTTTCTTTCTCTTCTATACATTCCATGATGTGAGGCTAATCTATGCTGCTTGGTAAAGAAGTTTCTATATGGTATAATAGGTGAACCTGGGTTCTTTCTCACCCTTTCTCCCTCCCTCCCTCCCTCCCTCCCTCCCTCCCTCCCTGTCTGTCTCTCCTTCCTTCCTTCCTTCCTTCCTTCCTTCCTTCCTTCCTTCCTTCCTTCCTTCCTTCCTTCCTTCCTTCCTTCCTTCCTTCCTTCCTTCCTTCCTTCCTTCCTTCCTTCCTTCCTTCCTTCCGCCATTCCATGTGTGCACCCTTTGAGCTAACAACCCTTGTCAACTAGCTTAACTATCACTCTCCAGTTTCCAGAAAGTAAATGGAAGGGCCTACTGACAAAGAGTCACAGTCATAAGTGGGGATCACAGGACGGCAGGGACTCACCATTGCACTGCTTATTTATTCTGGGGCAGATGATTTGCTCAGAAGTCATGCAGTGTTGGGCTGGAGAGATACTACAGATGTTTAGGCACTTAGGCTGCCTTATCCTGTTTCTATCAGAAGCAGTGAATGTGGTCCCCTGAGAACAGTCAAAATTAAACCCTGAACAAAAATGTGTGTGGCACTTGAAATCTAATGTTAAATAAAATTTGATCTAATATTAGTTTTAAAATGGGTGTGGCCCAAAAATAAAGGAAAGGAAAGGAAAGGAAAGGACAGGACAGGAAAGGAAAGGAAAGGAAAGGAAAGGAAAGGAAAGGAAAGGAAAGGAAAGGAAAGGAAAGGAAAGGAAAGGAAAGGAAAGGAAAGGAAAGGAAAGGAAAGGAGGGAGGGACGGAGGAAGGGAGGGAGGGAGGGAGGGAGGAGGGAGGGGAGGGAGGGAGGGAGGAGGAAGGGAAAAGGGAAGGGAGGAAGGTAAAAGGGAGGGAAGGAGGGAGGGAGGGAGGGAGGAGGAAGGAAGGAAGGAAGGAAGGGAGGGAGGAGGAAGGGAAAAGGGAAAGAAAGGAAAAGGGAAGGAGGGAAGGAAGGAAGGAAGGAAGGAAGGAAGGAAGGAAGGAAGGAAGGAAGGAAGGAAGGAAGGAAGGAAGGAAGGAAGGAAGGAAGGAAGGAAGGAAGGAAGGAAGGAAGAAGGGAAGGAAGAAGGGATGGTGGCAGGGAGGAAGGCAGGTGAGGGGAGGGAGGAAGGAAGGAAGGAAGGAAATACAAAGAAGACAAAGGAAAAAGAAACATGGGAAATAAGTTTTGTCATCTTGTGTTGCTACTAGAGAAAGGGCTCTCTGTAACCAGTTGCAATCCCTCAACTTCCTTCTGAGTCACAGAGAGGAACTCCAGAGAGCAGTGCTTCAGACTATACTTACCAGGGCCTACGAGAACGAAAGTAGGGGTGAGACTCTGGAGGGCCCCGCACTTTTTGTGGGTAGGAGTGCACTCCAACCTTACCTAAGTTCCAGGCTAAAACGGAAACTTTTCACTCCCTAATTCTGCCCACCTAAGACCAAGGCATACGCTTCCCTGAGGCAATATATGACAGAATTCAAGGAAAAACATTTCCAGTCACTCCTTTTTGGAGGGCCCAGGACTGAGTCGAGGGCTGGGGCTCTGTGTAGTAGCAGCGTCTGTGTGCAGTGGGCAGCTCCCTGTGACCTCACTGAGTCCTTTTTGCTTCTCTTCAGGCCTGGGATTCCTCCCTCTGCTGGTCTGCACCTGCTCAAGCAGCCTGTCTTTAGCTTTATATGTTTTATATTAATTTAGTTTTATATGGTCCTCTCTTTAGTTTTATATTTTACTATAATTATCACCAATCGTAGAATAACTTTGGGAATAGGTAGCACCAAATTAATTTTTAATTCAACTCCATTGTACTTATTACAGCACTATGTGAACTGTGCATATATTGGTCATGTCTGGTCAATTTAACAGGGAACTATACCGTGTCAGTAGCTCTGCACATACCCTGTGTAAATTGTTTCCACTGTGGACATGACCTTTACTTACTTCAGTTAGTATCCATGGCAGCATGGACCACCAAACACAACTGAAATATATCTGCTCTCATGTAAGGGAAGGTGGAAGCCATCGGTCGGTTGAGCTGAGGATAAATCTGGAGTTTTTGAGGACCTTACACTTAGCCCTTTATTTTTAATTTTGGGCACTGTGGTTTACAAACTCTTATTAGTAGGGCTCCATACATGACCTATTCTAGCACCCATGTGTCCCATTTTCCCAGGGTTCGTCCCCCACCCTCCTCACCCCTGTGGTAAGCTTTCTACTGAAGACAAATTCTCGGTTTCTGTTGCTCCTACACATTTCTTATTCCCCAATTCTCTCTTTCTGACTGCCTTGCTTTCACACCAGCCCTTTACTTTCAGTCACAAAGATGATTAGGTCTCAGAGAATTCCTGACCCACTCCCTGTCCTTGTAACTGCACACCCACTTCTGCTTCGCATGGGCAATATTTGTCCTTTGTTAACTACCCTGAATCATGGACCAATCCCAGTATTTCCACAGTGACCTCATTCTTGGAAGAAATAGCCTTTTTCTATTTAGCAGCACAGAGCCATGAGTAGCCACCAAAAATTGCCACACATGGCCCACCACCCCCTCCCCCCCCCCGCCAAAAAGAAAAAGGAAAAAAAATAGCTTTCTTCAGCAGGAACCAAGAGAGCCTGTAGTTGACACTTGGCCACTCCCACAGATAAGAAGAAACTCCCCACTAAAATAGTTTTAATAAAAAACCTACTTGTAGACTGTGGTCACCTGCACCAGGACAAATGTTCTGGAAACCCCCTATCCCTGCCTTATGGTTTTCTTTCATTTTACCCATAACTCCAAAATACCATTTTTTTTGGGGGGGAATGAAGCTGGTATTTGGTCACACACAGCTGTGCACTCATGGCTGTGTATTCAGGGGACCATATGCGGTGCCAGAAATCCATCCAGGGGCTGCGTACAAGGCACACCTTAATCCCTGTGCTATGTCTCCACTTCATGGAAGTTTTAATTGAGGCATCATAGTTAATACTACTGAGGTCACTGTTTTATGCCTGTATTGCTGCTACACCAATCCCTTCTACCAGTGGTTCAAGGTCCGAGATCCTTCCACCATTGCTCTGCAGTCACGTCCCCCTCGGATCCCTCTTAGCTTTATAAAGGAACTTTTGAGAAATAAACAAGCCAGTGTGTCAAAGGGCTTATTTATTACATAACTGTCCATTCTTGGATAAGCTGCGTATATAAACATACATACATACAGGCATTTATCATTTAACCTTAAACAAGCAAAACAGGAATAGCCATTGCACCATTTTCTCTTCCTTTTCCCCCATGTCTTGTTCCCAAATACTCCTGAATTCTTTCACATCAACAAGATAAAAACGAATTCACTAGTTTGTGTTATAAGGTTTCAGGTCCCACAACAAAATGGTCCCACAATTTGCTTACAAAACACTATTACTTTTAAATCTCAAACACAGCATACAGGATAAACCACTCCCCACACACGGAGAAAATAAATCCCAAACACCAAACACCAAAGATAGAAACACAAATTTGCTGACTTCAACCCCCCCGCCCCCCCGCCCTGTAACCTTCTACTAAGGAGAACATGAAGTTCTCTTTTTAATAACCAAGTGGGCGTGCCTCAGACTTTTTTACGAGTGGCACAAGCCAGGGCCTTGGCACGCTGGCAGGCTACAGCAGCAATCTGAGCCTTGGCTTTAGCCCTGGCTGTGGCCCTCTCTGCCTCATCTTTCAGTGCCTCCTCATACCAGACCGTAAGTGTACTAGGATCTGTTTTCTGGACCTTGGCCACATATTCTAACACTTTCATCTTACTGGTTTCCACATATGCTCTGGGACCCCACAGAAACTCATAACGAGGAGGCTCAGAATTTGGGATCTGGCGGTACTTTAGGTAATTTTTCTCCACCAGATATTTGTTGATTAGCTTTCTGGGCTCACCAAAGAAGAAATGCTTCCTCCCTCTGTATAAGCCTAACATATTTAGTACTTCCCAGATTTGCTCCTCGGTGGCAGAGTTGCCGTTGATGAAGATCACACCCAGGATTGCTAACAGCAAGCCGGTCTTGGGTAAACTTCTTCCACCACCTTGATCATAGCTGAGATCCAATTTGTTGATGAGCATATAGATATGCTTGTTGGGCTCCATTTCCCTCAGGTCAAGGCCAAAGACCAGCTCCAGGTGCTCTGCAGCTCTATCGAGGATTTCAACGAAGTGGTTTCTGAATGCTTGGATGGTATTTCTCAGAATTTCTGACTTGCTAATAGGTTCTTTCAGTTGATACTTGTACAGCAGGTAATATACCGTCAGAACCACCTTCTCATCTAGAGTGCTTCTGTAGGTGTACTCGGTGTACAGCAAATGACGGGAGGATACTGGATACTCCCTGGAGTAGTTGGCACCTGCATATCTCATGTACCCAGTAGCAGGAGGGATTTGCTGAAGATCCTGTGAATTGCAACATCACCCGTTAGCACATGAGTTTGGGGGGGGGGGGAAATCCCTTGAAATGAGAGAGGAAGAGAAGTGGAACTCTTCTACTCCCATGGAGGTTGGAACACCTACCAGCAGTGCAAGCTGTTCCTCAGTCTGGCGACGTTTCTCACGGGCATGCAGCTTACTCTTCTGGCCCCGAGGCATGATGACTCTGGACAGATGCAGCAAGCCAGTCACCTGCAGAAAGATAAGAGAGGGAATGCCCTCCCACAGGGAGAAGCCACCTTAGGTACAGATGGCCACCCTCTGTGGGTTTTCTATAACTCTCAGGAGTGTGAGGGAGTAAGAGGTGAGTGCATCACACCTGGCTGTCCTTTAGGGTTTATTCCTGGCTGGTGTTTAGGGATTACTCCTTGTGGTGCACCCAGGATCATTGCAGGTAGTACCAGGGATTGAACTGAAACTGCCCCTTGCAAGGCAAGTGTGTTAATCCCTGTACAGTCTCTTCAGTCCCTCAACATGTTTTCTTCTGTGCAGTACTCAAGGAACTGATTTCCCCTTTGATGTTACGTGGGGGTGGGGGAAGCACCTGACTCAGAACTTATTCCTGGTTCTGTACTTAGAGATCACTCCTGGTGGGGCTTTGGGGACCAGATGGGGTGCCAGGAATTGAGCCCAGGTTGGATGCGGGAAAGGCAAGCATCCTACCTTCTGAAATGTATCTCCAGTCACTAGTAGTACGGTTCTTGAAAATCTTATCAAAATACCTAGAATGCATCTTAGGCTACTAGTCTTTGGCTCTTTCTGCATAATGGGGTGCTAGTTGTGAAAGGTCTAGGCTCTGTTGCATCCCCCTCTGTTTGGGTAAGTGGTATTTCTTTCAGCTCCTTTTCATCATAAACCTGTCTACCTCTGGTATCCCCTTATTACTTTTATGCTCTTGAAAATGCATATATACATTTCTGTAATCCCACTAATGGCCAACACCCAAGCTCCCTGAAGAGAGCGACACAGAGTCTCTTGACCACACACCTGGCTGTCTTCCCTGGGGCCCCTCGTAGGGGATGGGCTCCAGCTTCCCTCCCCACCCAGACCAGAGATCCCGTGGCCAAAGACCTCCAGAGCCTAGCCACAGCCATGCTCAAGGCCCCTCTCCACACGTTTGGACGAGCCTCACACATGAAGGTACTGGCAGAGGAACCCAGGTGTGTGGGACCCAGGACTGAGACCTCCAAGCCTGCTCCGATCAGGACTGGGCCTCTTCCGCCCAGATTTCCCATTTTCCAGTAGCTAGGTGGTCACACCCAGGGACTGCTCCCAGTGCCATGTAATCCCATCAACGGCCAACACCCAGAGACTTAAAACCAAGCTCCCAGAAGCGTGCAGCCGCAAAACGGCCATGCAACATCTTATAGCTTACTTCTCCTTCTGGGAGAAACTGGTAAGCTACCAAGAGTGTCCTGCCCGCATGGGAGAGCCTCGCAAACTCCCCATGGTGTATTCCTATGCCAAAAACAGTAATAATGTTGGGTCTCATTCCCCTGACCCTGAAAGAGCCTCCAATGCGGCATCGTTGGGAAAGACAAGTAAGAGAAGCTTCTAAAATCTCAGGGCTAGGACGAATGGAGACGTTACTGAGACCGCTTGAGAAATTCAACGATCAACGGGATGATGATGATATGTATACATATACACATTTCATTACAAACATATGTATGTGTATGTATGTGTATATATATGTATACATATGTGTATATAAAATTTCAGGGTCACTGCTTGTGGTGCTCAGGGCTTACTCCTGACTGTGCACTCAGGAATCACTCCTGGAGGGTTTCTGAGTACTGTATGAGGTTCCAAGTATTGGCTCTAGGTTGGGTGCATACAAGACAAGCATCTTACTCACTGTATTATCTTTTTGGCCCCAGTTTTTATGTTCTTAAGTTAAATTATATCATCTTCTTGAATTCCAGAGGAGAAACTGAAAGGTAATTTATTCAAAGTCCTGGCATTATCTCCCAGTAGGAACTGAAGGCATTTCCTCTAATGACGAAAAGCAGTAGATCTGTGCCTCACTCCACCACATATACACACACCTCTCAAGTCATTCACTTCAAAAAATTAAAGAGGGTCACACATGGTGATGCTTGGTGGTTACTGTGCTCATGACTGAAGGATCACCCCTACCCATACTTCACTCCCACTTTCCTCCCACCCCATCTCATTCCCCACCCCCACTCCATCTTCTCCATCTTCTCAACCTCCTTTGGGGACCATACAGTGCTAGGGACTGAACTTGGGCTTCCGGACAAGCAAAGGACTCACATATGGGGCTGAGATTCTCGGCAGCCCAGCCATTCTCTGGGTTGTGATGCAGGGGCAGAATTTAGGAAATCTGGCACCCTGCCCCACTGGTTTCCGCCCACCCATGGGTTGAGAATATTGTGGGGACTCTGAAAAACTCTCAGGGTAATTCCCTCAAACCTCAATCAGGGAACTCATTAAATCCTCCAGAAATGGGGACTCCTCCCCGATCCCGTCAACCTCCTCTCGCTGCCAACCAGTTCTGGATTTTTCCGGACTCAGGCCAGAAATCCAGACTGCACAGTACCTGATCTTTCCATTTCTAACAGAGTAATTCAGAGGATGCTCTTATCAGAACCCCTCCTACCCTAACTCCCCAGCTGAGCAGCAGGACAGCCTCTCCCAGCCACTTCTCTCTGGCTAGGGTCTTCCTTATGTAATCTCACTGCCTGACAAAGCCCAGCGTTGGCGGCTCTTCTAGCTAGGTACCATCCATCTCCTTTAGGCTATTTTTGTTTCTGCAAATTCCAGGAGACAGCTCACAAAATCTTTTGAATCGCGTTTATCCACCATACCTATAGGTTCCTCCCAGGGCTTGGATTCCATTACTAGTTTCTTCATATCTCACCCATGATCCTCAATTTCACAGTTAAAAGCCCTGGTACTGGGGTCCAGAAAGAGAGGACAGCGAATACGGCCCTTGCCTTGCACACTGTCTGCGGGTTTGATCCCCGGCATTCCACGTGGTCCCTTGGGCCCTCTAGGAGTCATCCCTGAGCACCAAATGAGAAGCCAGCCCTGATCACTGCTACATGTGGCACACAACACTTCCAAATTAATTATCATTATTATTATTTTGCTTTTTGGGTCACAAACAGTGATGCTCAGGGGTAACTCCTAGCTTTGCACTCAGGAATTACTCCTGCGGTGGTTGGGGGACTATATGGGATGCCGAGGGTCGAACGCGGGTTGGCCGTGTGCAGCGCAAACACCCTACCCACTGTGCTATTGCTCAGGTCCCTAAATTATTATTTTTTTGCTTCTTTGGGTCACACCCAGCAATGCTCAGGGGTTACTCCTGGCTCTGCACTCAGGAATTACTCCTGGCAGTGCTTGGGGGACCATATGTGATTCCGGAGATCGAACGTGGGTTGGCCATGTGTAACACAAATGCCCTACCCGCTGTACTATCGCTCTGTAGCCCCCAAATCATTTTTTTTTCCTTTTTGGGTCACATCCAATGATACACAGGGGGCCCTCCTGGCTCTGCACTCCGGAATTCCCCCTGGCGGTGCTCAGGGGACCATATGGGATACTGGGGATCGAACCCGGGTCGCCCCCGCGTGCAAGGCAAATGCCCTACCCACTGTGCTATCACTCCAGCCCCCCCCCCAAAATTAATTTTTAAAACTAAAAAATACCCTTGTATTGAGCCATGATTCAATACTATCACCTCCCCATGCCCGCTGGGTGGGGGCAGGGTGCAAAATAAAACACTCCCCATTGGAGAAACTCCGTGAAAACCTCCCCAAATTTACATAAGCAGCAGAATTCAGTCCCCCCCCTCTTATTTCTGCCCAAGCCTGCCCTTAAGTCTTACCTCAAACCTTCACCTTTGCGGCATTCACAAGATGTCCTCTCCGATGAGCGGACACTCCGGACCTTGCGGATCTTGCTCTCGAAACAGTTACAAACAGGAAGTCGGGGAGACCAGTTCCACCACGCCCGTTAGGTCAGGGGGGGATTGCCTTGGAGATGGCCAGAGTGGACAGTTGCGTGGAAATAGAAAACTTGACCATAATTCTTCTGTAGACTCCCGGCACACCTCGGATTTATTACTCTTCTGAACACAGGCTGAATATGCAGTATCTGTACTCAGCATTACTTCTGCCCTCCTCCGTCCCCCCTGCCTTTCAAAGTCCCCCAAACAGGCCCTGTTGCTAGGGAAGGGATGCCACGTGAACAAGACTTATTAGAATATTTCCCTACTAGATTTGGGGGATGGGGGGAAGGGGTTTGTGCTACGCCCATCACTCCTGCATGCACTTAGGGAACCGTATATGGTGCCGGGGATCAAACTGGGGTCACAAGTTAAGGCCAGCAGCATATCCCGGTACAATCTCTCCGGCCCCTTTAATCCCATTATAATCAAATCAAGGTTATAGCCATAAGAAAGAACACCACATACATTCGTCATTTTAATAGCACTATCCCAAATGCAGTGTTTGCCATATATCGTCACCACAGTGGGTCTGTTTCCGATGTCTGATAATCTTTTTTGTTTTTTTTTTTTGCTCTTGGGTCACACCAGGTGATGCACAGGGGGTTATTCCTTGTGCATGCACTCAGGAATTACTCCTCTCGGTGCTCGGGGGACCATATAGATGCTGGGAATCGAACCGGCTGGGCCGCGTGCAAGGCAAATGCCCTACCCGCTGTGCTATCGCTCCAGCCGCAATGCTGATAATCTTTTAAGTGGACAAACACAGTCAACATATTTCTCCGGTCCCTGCGTACCACAGGGTATGCCGTATGACCCTCCCCACCTAATCAAATATAAAAGGACTGGGATAAAACTCGGAGAGGTGGGGTCAGGACATTGTTTGCAACACTGTCCAAAGCTCAGCTGCGGGGGGTGGGGGTGGGAGGTAATTTCCCCAAACAAAATAATACAAAGTATTGGCAAAAGAAACCCCAAAGTGCATCTGCTCTGCTGTGTTGAGAAAAGGCAGGCGCCACAGGGGGCCTGAGCTGGCTGGGACATCTCCATTTGTTTTTCAGACCTGTCCCAGCTCAGCTCAGGCCTCTATTCTCACAGCCCTGGCAAACACACACCCTTTTCCTCTTCTCCTGGGTACTTAACATCTCTTGTTTGACCTTGCCCTGAATCATGGACTAATCTCACCATTCGCATGTCAGCCTCAGACTTGGGAAGACACAGCCTCCGTCTACCTGCGAGTATAGAGTCAGGAGTGACCACGGGCACAACAAGGTGTGGCCCAACCCCTCCACCCTAACAAAAATAAAAAGAAGGAAATAAAAAAAAAAAAATAAAGCCTTCTCTACCCGTCATTGAGACGGCTCTCAGGCCAGGGACTGAGATGAACTAGAGTAGTCAAAGACACATAGCCCACTCAGCTACCGGTCAATCAACCACATCTCTTGGGGGCAACTAGAGAGGAATCTAGTTCTCTCTCAAGTAAGTTGGAGGTGTCCTGGAGGGGGAGAGGATGGGAAGGTGGGTATTGCATGAGCCAGGTTCTTTCATGCAGTAGTAGATCTGCTTATTCAGATGATTGGAAATCCGCATGCAGACTCCTGATTGCTGACTGACCTGGTATCTTTGGGTTTAACATGTGAAGCTTTTCACAGCTTCTTGCCATTGTTCTCTCCCGTTCTTCTTGTTGGTTATCATTCTTTGATTGTTTTTCGAGGCCTAATTTTTGTTACTTGAGTCATTCTTATAGATATTTGTTTCTCAAGTTTAAAGGGCAAACCTTATGAGCATGTCACAATTCTTTAAGCAAGTATCAGAGGAACTCGGGTGCCTATATCATTAGAAATCTTGCTTTGGATGGGTAAAGGATTAAGTTAATTTTCTGTTCGACCTAGTTAGAAAATAGGAATGTACAAATTAAAATAACAGTGAGATAATGTTTTTTAACTGAAAGTTTGACAAAAATTGTAAAGGTTAATAAAATGTCAATGAGAGCTCCAGTTATTCACATATATTATGTAAGATAGTTTGATGTGGTACTATTGGAACAGAATATTAGTAATATTCATATAAATTCACTATCATCACACTCTTTCTACTTCAAATAATCTTTTGAATAATCTTCCGTCTTATAAAACATGTATATCTGCCCAAGAGTTAATGTTTTGTGATATATATATCAGTTCTATATGATTAGTGTTAATCTTATAGAATTAATATTGTGTTAAATAATATATAGTCCATGTAATAAATGGAAAAATATTACATGTTATGTATTGTATGTTACAGAATATATATTATGTAACATATTTAGTATGAAATTTAATATGTGACATTAAATATGTCATATATGCTGTATCACTGTATTACTGTCATCCCGTTGTTCGTTGATTTACTCAAGCAGGCACCACTAACATCTCTATTACACTCAGCCCTAAGATTTTAGCAGCCTTTCCTTACTTGTCTTTCCCAAAGATTGGAGGCTCTTTCAGGTACAAGGGAATGAGAACTACCATTATTGTTTTTGGCATATTGAATACACCATGAGTAGCATTCCAGGCTCTGCCGTATGGGTGAGATACTCTTGGTAGCTTGCTGGGCTCTTCAAGAGGTATATATATATATATATATATATATATATATATATATATATCTGTATTTGGGATATGACTATGCCATGGGGAGCTTGCAAGGCTCTTCTGCTTGGGCAATAGACTCTTGGTAGCTTGTCAGGCTCTCCAAGAAGGAGAACAAGGCTATTAGATACAAAGCGGCCGCACACTTCCGGGAGCTTTGTTTTATAGTCTCTGGATGTTGGCCGTTGGTGGGATTACATGGTGTGTGGGGCAGGGGGCAGCTTGTGAATATGGCTGCCAAGCTACTGGAAAATGGGGGGTCTGGAAAGAGAAGGCTCAGTCCCAATCAGAGCAGGCTTGGAGATCTCAGCCCCAGGTCCTGCATACTTGGGTTCCTCTGCTGGTCCCTTCATGCATGAGGCTCGTCGAATGTGTGGAGAGTGGCCTTGAGCATGGCTGTGGCTAGGTTCTGGATATGATATATATTAATATATATATTATAATATATATGCTGTATATTATATATTAATGCTATTAACCATATTGATCAGTTCTATATGATGAATATTAATATTGTAATGATTAAACAACCAATAGGAAACATCTTGTTTGTCCATCAAGAGGCAAATGGATACATTGATAATGATGCACAGACACGTTGGGATTATAGAGATTAGTTAAAGGAATGAGGTGGGCATATATATTCTGTCACAGAAAGATCTTGTATTCACTTTATTCAGCAACAAAGGCAATAGACAAATATGTATATTAAAATGCTACACAGGATTTTTTTTGTTGGGGGGTGTGGATATTTTTGCCACACTTAACTGCGTTCAGGGACTGTTCCTGGCTGTAAGTTTGAGTGACCCCTGGTGAAGCTTGATGGACAGTACGTGCTGCTAGGGACTCAAATTGGGTTTAGCAGGATATTGGATGAGCATTGTAACCCCTATACAATCTCTCTGCCCCCACTACATGTAAGATTTAAGTTACCCCTGAGGAAGGATGAATTTCAGAAGGTATAAACAAGCAAGCCAAATTGTAAGGTATACATATTTTTTTTGTAGCACACCTTTGCTACCAGTTCTCTGGGCTAACTCCAGCTCTGCACTCAGGGATCACTCCTAGCAGGGCTCAGGGGAACATATGGGGTACCAGAGATCAAACTTGGGCCAGCTGCCTGCAATACAGACACCCTATTTGCTGTACTATCGCTCCACCCCCACCCCATAATAGATTTTTTTGGCAGCAAGAACACCCTATTTCTTTCCTAATTTATATTTAGGTAAGACTAACAGAAATAGAGGCTGTGCACTATTTAGAGAAAGAACAAGATGTAATAGGAAAAGTCTGACTTTTAAATGATTTCATATACCACAATTTTTTCCCACTTTCTGGGAGGGTGACATACTGGTTGTGCGTAAGGTCCAACTCTGTGCTCAGGGTTCACTCCTGGTGCTTGTAGGCACCATATGCAGTGCTGTGAATTGGGTTGGGGTCAGCTGTGTGCAAAGCAACCACCTTAACCCCTGTACTTTTTTTCTAGCAATGCCCCCCCATGTTTATTTCTTATGCACATAAAATCTGATTCGCGGGTAGGGCATTTGCCTTGCATGCGGCCGACACGGGTTCGAATCCCAGCATCCCATATGGTCCCCTGAGCACCGTCAGGAGTAATTCCTGAGTGCAGAGCCAGGAGTAAACCCTGTGCATCGCCGGGTGTGACCCAAAAAGCAAAAAACAAAAAAATCTGATGCATGCTGATAGGTGATCTCCATTGTTAGGTATCTCAGGGATGTCAGCTGTCTTTGTCATAAGCTTCTATTTCTCAAATATAGAATCTTCATGTTTTCTGCAGAATTAAACAAAAAAATTAAATATGGAGGTCAAACATTTGTTTTCACATTCGTTGGTCTGCAGGTGACAGGCATATTTCTGCTTATAATTCACGTATGTCCCCTTGCTTCTCTCTAACTACAAATAAGCTGCCATTTAGTATCCAAATGAACCAAAGATGGAAAACAAGACAGGAAGTAGATGAGAACCAGTATTTCTCACTATCTTCTTGTAATAGTTGCTTTTAAAAAGAGCAACAATTATAACTTGTAATGATATTGCTTCTCTATTCCCGGAGAATTTTGTCAGAAAATTTCTTAAATTTTCATGCAATTAAAAAACTTTAAAAAATGTCTTTCTGTGACTAATTTTTTTGAGGGGGTGGGGGCGCACCTGGCAATTCTCAAGGCTTGCTTACTCCTGATTCACTCAGGGATCCACTGACTCAGTTTTTGAAATACAGGATCATACAAACTTTTAAATAATATTGTAATTTTCATAAAGAATGGTTTCCCATTTTTCCCTCACACATCTTTCAACACTGACCTTTCCTGTAAACTTTGTCATCTCAATATACTGAGAATTTTCTCCCTCATTTTGATGTATGGTTAAAAGCACACTTTATGAGTCACTGATAACCATCCCCTATAGAACATTCTTGAATAGTGGGGAAAGAAAATATTTTCTTCTGGAGCAGATGCAGACAAACTCAGGAAATTTATATTGAACTATGCTTCTTAAATATGATGTGTCCAGGGCTGAAGGAATAGTATAGCTGATAGGGTACTTGCCTTGTACAAAAGTGACACAGGTTCGATCCCCAGGACACTGTATAATTCCCTGAACATTGCCAAGAATAATCCCAATGTGCAGAGCCAGGAGTAACCCCTGAGAACTGCTGGGTATATTTAGAAACAAAGCAAAAAATTTCTGATGTGTCTGCTAAAGATATATTTTCCTAATTTAAATAAAAAATTGTGATTCACAAGGTTATTCATAGATGGATTCTAGGCTTACAAAATTTCTATAACAACCGCACCACCAGAGTCAACTTCCCTTCACCAGTTTACCCATGCATACCCCTGCCCAACACCACTACTTTGACAGGTACATTTCAAAGTTCTGTGCTTGTAGTTAAAGTCTCACGTCTCCAGTGTTGTTGAGTCTTTGCTTTGAATATATAGCAATAACAGTCTCCCACATCATCAATATAACCGAGGTCCATGAGCTCTGTTTCTCATTTCCCTTTCTTACCTTCTTAATTCTCCCCACCCCTTGATTTTTCTTCTTCTCTATCCTTCTCCTCATTATACTGTAGGGTCAGGGCTGATCTAGACATTGTTCCTTGTAGCTGCATAATACTCCATGGTGTATATATACCACATCTTTATGATCAATTCATCTGTCATTATGACACCTAGGTTGATTCCATATCTTAGGTATAGAACTACAGAGCTACAATGAATACTGGTGTGCATAAATCATTTAGAGTCGATATTTTACCCCTTGGGAGATTGAATAAATGCTCCCCAAGTATTATACAGCCTTAATATCTGAAACATGTGAAAGAAATAAAACTATGATGTCTGACTGAGACGAGAAGGAATCAATCACATCACGCCATTTTCGACACTGGAGAAGAACTGTTCCTCAGAACATACGACAATAGAGGCATCCGTGCTGTCGGTATCCTTGTCAACATGAACTTGGCCATGAACATTGATTCATTCGAATGCCTAACAACCCTAACTGGACGATTATACTTGAATAGATGTGGCTCACTGCCGGCACTTTCTATATTTGTTATCTACACACCAATATTCAACTATGATGAAGAAGAAATTGAGCAATTCTACATGGAGCTGGAGAAGTTCTATAAAGAAAACCACACCTTCTACAAGATTATTGTCAGTGATTTCAATGCCAAGATAGGACCGAGAAGGTCACCTGAAGAACTCCACATCAGGACCCATGGTCTAGAATGGAATGAACAGGTTGAGAGACTGTCTGAGTTCATCATGTCGACTAAGACCATTGATGGTAACCCACAGTTCCAGAAGGCCGAATCTAAATGTTGAACATGGGAGTCTCATGGTGGACAGTTCTACAACAAAATTGAGCACATTATATTCAATTGAAGGTTTTGCCTGATTGATGTCGATGTTGTCCCAAAATTCCAAACGGGATTGGACCACCATCTCCTTCGTGCAAAATTCTACTTCACAGAGCAGGGAGAAAGGACTGCAAAGTTTAAGTTTAAGAAGAGAACTCCCAGAATAACCACCAACTGGGAGCTCTTTGGCACTATTGTGGCAATATGGGAAGATGCCGTCCTTGACAACATCGACGAAGAATATGATCAACTGGTTCAGCACCTCCATGACTGCGCGAAGAATGCTGTGAGTGACAAAGCCACAAACAGACGCCTGTCTTTGGAAACTCTCGAGCTCGTTTGTCAACATGGTTTGGCGTGAGCCTCAGGCAACCACAAGCTAATGTCCAAGCTCGCAAAGCTGTGCAGAAAAGCAATAAAGGAAGACCTCAAAGAGAGGAAAGAAGCAGTATTGGCCGATGTGGCAGAAGCCAGGAAAAGTATCAGCAATGCTCGCCTGTCCTTCACAAACTACAAGACCAAGATGACTGACCTTCAACGTCCTGAAGGATCTATCACATCTCCCAGAAGGGCAATGGAGAGGATTATTCACGACTTCTACTTGGATCTTTTCAATAGCCACATCCACCTGCCCACATACCAAATTCCACAGGATGGATATGTCATTCCTAACATCCTCCCTTCCGAAATCCGACATGCCATTTCGTCAGTAAAGACACGTACAGCACCCGGTCCAGACAAGGTCAGACCCGAACACCTGAAGAATCTGCCACCAGTGCTCATCAATACACTGGCTCTGCTATTCACATGCTACCTGTCCGAATGCAAGGTTCCATCCCAATAGAAAACCAGCAGGACTGTTCTGTTGTACAAGAATGGAGACATCCACGACATCGGCAACTATTGCCCAATCTGCCTGTTGTCCGTCGTCTACAAGTTGTTCACAGGAGTCATCCTGAATAGAATAGGCAGAACATTAGATGAAGGACAACCATGTGAGCAAGCTGGGTTCCTAAAAGGATTCAGCATGATCGACCATATCCACACAGTGACAAAACTCATTGCAGTTTCGTGAGAGTTCAAGATGCCGCTCTAACGTTCATTGATTTAAAGAAGGCCTTTGATTCTGTTGAGATTGAAGCGGTCATCAAAGCCCTAGCAAAACAGGGCATTCAAATTCAGTACATCAAGATCCTCCATGAGCTGTATTATGGATTCATCACCAGGATCTCACTGCTTACTCCTGGGTCTGAGCTCAAGGATCACTCCTGGCAGGCTCAGTGAAATATATGCATTGCCGGGGATTAAACCTAGGTCAGTTGCGTGCAAGGCAAGCACCCTCCCCACTTCACAAGTGAAGTAAAGTACTATCAATTCAGCCCTTGAAATGAACTTTAAAATAGGGACTTATGCTGGATGATCTGCGTGGGCCCAAGCTAATGACATGTGCCCTTACAATCAGAGGCTTTGTCTCTCCAGAGGCAGAATAGAGGAAAGTATAATTTCTACATAAGGCAGATGCAGTATTTTTTTTTCCCTTTTTGAAGTCACAACCCACATTACAAGGACTGGAGAGATAACACAAGAAAATATGGCAGGTACAGCTAACATTCATCATGGTAACATGACCTCACTCATAAACCTCAACATATTCTCCATGGAACTGTGATTGAAAAACAACATATTCGGGTTCTTCCCGGCACCTCTCAATAAACTTCAGACTCTTACAGCTTGATTTGGGCTTCATGTAACCCTGAACAAAAAAAAAAAGAAAAAAAAACAACTTACACATCCCACTAATTCCTTCCTTATGGACCCAGAGCAATAGTACAGGGTTTTAGACACTTGCCTTGCATGCCGCTGACCCAGGTTTGATCCCGAGCACCACATAGTCCCCTAAGCACCTCCAGGAATGAGTGGCAAGCACAGATCCAAGAGTAGCCTCAGAGCACCTCCAGTTCCTTCCCTTTCCCCCAAAGGAAATGTAAAATACTATTGTCTGGTATTGTAAGTCCCTTAATTGTGCTAATTCATAATGTTAGCAGTAGAAAATGCTGCAGTTCCCTGGAAGACACCAGAGATTTTAGGAATCCAATCTTTTAAACCTGTATAGACAGTTGCTGTTTGGTGATTTCCTTGGATCTTCCTCATTTGTCAGTTAGAAGAAAGGCTTTGGTTCCCTACCATTTAGCTAAGCTCACTCATTTGTGTGCGGATTCAATCGCCAGTCTCAGATAAGCCACCAAATCACATTCTCCTTTCTTACTAATCTCATCAGTCCTCTAAAACCTAATTCTTAACTTCTGGATTATCTTTCAAGAGCCAGTAGATCCTATGCCAAATCAGGCTCTGCAAATAAGCTGATTTGGAAAAACTTTTGAGAGTGTAGCAGAAGTGTCCAGATGCCTAAAATTCACAGCCAAAATAAACAACCAAGCAGACAAGATTGTTGCAGATGGTTCCATGATCTGTGATGTGCAGAGAGCCAGAATGGTCTACTTCAAGGGAAAGGCCCGCAACTCTTAGTCTTCTGTTCCACTGGGTGCAGAGTACAACTTTCGGAAAGGCAGCAGGGAAGTTCTGGATGACAGGTTAGAGTTAGAGTTGGATATGAGAGCACACTGGGAAAATTACTTGGGAAGTACAATGTCATATAAAAAGTCTTGGCACAGAGTCAGCTCACCTGGAACTGTGGGTCTAAGGGGAGGAGTCAAGGCAAATTAAGACCACAGACAATGTTGAAATCATTTAAAATTCTCTTCATAATGATCACATCTAGGGTTATTACATTGCCACAGGGCCCTTTGTAAATGGCCTGATGGGTACTTATGGAGTATTGAGAGGAGAAATGATAAGTGCTAGAACAACTGCTTAGAGCAAGAAGGAACAGACTAGTGCGGAGCTGCATCAGTGATCTCCTTCTTGTCCTCGCATACGTGAAGCTTGTGATATCAGGAACACTGCAAAGATCTATGAGGTTTTTCTAAGGCATGATCTTGATGAGCCCTGAAATGTTTGACTCTTGGAATGTATATAATATATGAAATCACATGACAGAGTGTCTGGTACGTATTGAGTCTTTAATAATTCACAGTTATTAGACCAGAGAGAAAGTACAGGGGTTAAAGTGGCTTATGGTTGACCCCAATTCAATTTCTGGCACAGAATTTGGTTCCCAAACAACACCTGGAATGATTCCTGAGCACAGTTTTGGTGTAGTCCAACCAGACCCCCCAACCAATTTACAGTTATTGTAATTATTTTGACCAAACACCATACTAAAGTCTTCTCTCAGTATGTATAATTCAAGCCAATCATAAAATATGCAGTCCTGTATGATATGGTCCAAATATCAACCAACATGCTGCTTAGCAAGTAAAACTAAATTATTGCCCTGGAAGTGTTTAAGGAGATGTTATTTGCTATAAGTGTGGAAGTATCTTATTCTCCTTTTATTTTTTTATTTTTATTTTTGCCCACACCCAGTGGTGGTCTGGGGTTACTCCTGGCCCTGAACTCATGGATCACTCTTGGTGGTGCTCCGGTGACCATGTGGGATTCTGAGAATTGAATCCAGGTGTGCCAATATCAAGCAGTTGCCCCACCCACTTCACTATCGCTCTGACCCTCAAGGAATTTATTTTAGATTGTTCTGGATTTTTTCTTTTTTATTAAGACACTGATTTACCAAGTTGTTCATAATGGAGTTGTTTCATGCACACGATGTTCCAATACCGATCCCACCACCAATGTTCCCTTCCCTCCACCAATGTCCCCAGGTTCCCTCCTAACTTTCCAATCCCCTTGGCAGGCATATAAAAATTTATTTCATATTACTTGTTCCAAGGACTGGAGTGCTAGCACAGTGGGTAGGGCATTTGCCTTGCACACGGCCGACCTGGGTTCGATTCCTCCATCCCTCTCAGAGAGCCCGGCGAGCTACCAGGAGTATCCTGCCCACACGGAAGAGCCTGGCAAGCTACCCGTGGCGTATTCGATATGCCAAAAACAGTAACAATAAATCTCACAATGGAGACGTTACTGGTGCCCACTCGAGCAAATTGATGAACAACGGGATGACAGTGCTACAGTGCTACTTGCTCCAATAGAACTTAAATAAACGGCAAATAGAGTTATCCAGAAAATAAATCAATAAAAATCCATTTGTGATGATTGCCAAGAGATTTTAGCCAAGATAAATAAGGTGCTGATTATTGAGAATGTATAAAATCCCTTAGCAAGCTAAGAGTAAACATACCTTTCTTAATCTAGTAGAGGGAAGTCTTATGAACTGTCAGAGAGTCCCAAACTCAATGTCACATGTTGGGAAATTTGTCCTGTCCTTTAGAGAAGCTCTTTTAATGCTTCTTACAAAACTGATTTCAAGGCAATGAATTCCCTAATCTGTTGCCTGTCCGTGAAGCTCTATATTGTTTGTTCAAATCTGATTGATAATCTATCAGGATAAAGTATTCTTGGTGAGGTGTTCATTTCATTAAGTTTTTGTACACTATCCCTCCATCCCCATATGGCTTGAAGAGTCACATTTGATAGATGTGCAGTACACTTTATGGACTTTCTGTTTTAAATAAGTTTCTTTTATGATCTTGTTTTCCATATTCTATCTTTGGGTTTTGTCACTTTTGGCTTAATATGTCTTGGAGTTTTCCTACTTGAATCTACTTTCTCTGAGACCCTTTGGGCCTCTTGGATCTCAGTGCCTATATTCCTCATCTCTGGGAAATTGTTTTCTGTGATTTCTTTTAACTATTGTTCCTTCATCACATTTACCTTCCTGTTCTTCAGTGACTCTGGTGATTCTTATATTATTTCTTTTAAACTCATCCCATAGTCTCTGATATTCTGTTTTCCTTTTTTTTCAGACTATTTTCCACCTTCTGCTGTTTCTTTGAAATTTCCCCATTTCTAATCTTGGAGATCCTTATTTTTTACTCAGCTGCTGTTATTCTGCTATTCAGATATTCTATTGAGTTTTTTTCTTTTTAAGTTTTTATTAATCATTGTGATGTACAGTTACAAACTTATGAACTTTTGTGTTTGCATTTCACTCACACAGTGATTAGTGATCATTTACCCATCCCTCCACCAGTGCCCATTCACCTCCACCAATGATACAAGTATCCCTCTCACCACCCCTACCCCATCCCCCACCACCCCATCCTGCCTCTGTGGCAGGGCATTCCCTTTTGTTCTCTATTGAGTTTTTTATATCACCTACCACATTCTTCTTTTTAAAATTTATTTTTAAGTTTTTATTTTATTGAATCACCGTGAACAAAATACAAAGCTTTCAGGTTTAAGTCTCAGTCATATAATGATTAAATCCCCATCCCTTCACCAGTACACATGTTCCACCTCCAAGGACCCCAATATACCCCCCTCCCACCCACCACCCACCTAAGTAGCTAATGATCTTCACTTTATTCTCTCTATACTTTGAATATATTCAATATTTCAATAGAGAACTCACTATTATTGTTTGGAATTTTCCCCCAACAATCAGGCCTGCTGGCTGGAGCGATAGCACAGCAGTAGGGTGTTTGCCTTTCACACGGCCGACCTGTGTTCGATTCCTTCGCCCCTCTCAGAGAGCCCAGCAAGCTACCGAGAGTATCGAGCCCCCATGGCAGAGCCTGACAAGCTACCCGTAGCATATTGGATATGCCAAAAATAGTAACAATAAGTTTCACAATGAGAGATGTTACTGGTGCCCATTCAAACACATCGATGAGCAACGGGATGACCGTGACAGTGACAGTGATTGCTGAGAATGAAAACTCTATGAGCATTCAGAAATTTTGGATTTCTGATATTTTAGCTCAGTTGACAGTCTAGATGCATTTCTGTAAGAAGCCGCTCTGGGTGCCAAAATGGGTTAGAAGACCTCTTAGATCATAGTATTTAGGAGCAGAGGGTCTGTTTCGCACGCAGCAGCTCCGGATCTTATCTAGGTGGAGGGCGTGCTGGTAACACCCCCCTCCCATGATTGCCTAAAGCCACGTCACTGCAAACTCATACCTCTGGGGTGGGAGTCTTAGGAGGTGGCTCTCGCCATGTGGATGTTGCCACTGCCACCATTTTCCACGCAGAAAAACAGGGTAGAGAGGGAAAAATCCCTCCCCAGGCGGCACGGGGTTGTAGCACAGCTCACAGTCTAGATGCATTTCTGTAAGAAGCCACTCGGGGTGCCAAAATGGGTTAGAAGACCTTTCGGATCATAGTCTTTAGGAGCAGGGGGTCCATTTCACACACGACAGCTCCGGATCTTATCTGGGCGGAGGAGCATATATCACCTACCACACTCTTTATGTCATTTATGATTGGACTTCTTTTCATTTCATTTCGATTCATGCTTTCTTGTGCTCTGCTGACTACATGTGCTATGGTTTCTTTGAACTCACTGATCATCCTCATCATGATGCCACTAAAGACATTGCCATAGCAATTACTAAACGGCTTGGTGGTGTTTTATGTCTTCAGTGATGTTTTCATCCATTGAATTTAGTGGGCTTCTGAGTGCTTCACCCATTGGTTTTCTAGTGTTCTTGCTGTGCTATGTGTGAGTCTCTGTAGCTAAACCCCCTGAAAGATGTTGAGGGATTAGATTAGCAGTTGCTCTCTTTTTTCCTCTGCCCATCTTCACAGAGTGACTGGCAGCATTTAATTTGTTGAGTAGTGCTTCAGCAGTTGCAGTATTGGCCCTTAATATGGCATAGGTTTGGTGTGGAGATTGCTGTAACCCACCCAGAAGGGAGGGGCTCTACCTCCAGTTCCAGAATAGACCCAGTAATGTCAGCTGGATGCATGCCTAACCTGGGATGCTGGTGCAGCAAACAGGTCAGGAAAAAGCTGTTGGGTGGGCCCTTAAAATTATGTGGGTTGGGTGTGGAGATTGCTGGAGCCCACCCAGTAAGGAGGGACTCTGCATTCTGTTCCAGAATAGGGCATATTAAGGGTCCACACCAAAGATCCTTCCTGGCTTTCTGCTTGCTGCTCCACCATCCCAGGTGAGGCCCGCTCCAGCTGCTGAAGGATTATTTAATTTTTTATGAAGTTGTTCACAATATTTTATTACATTCATTGATACAGCTGGATTTAATTTTTTAATAGATGGTGACTTTGGTGTCCGGAGACATCTCTGCGGCTTTCTGCTCTCTTCTGAGATTTATTTGTGAGTCTCTGGATCATGGCCATTAATGAGCTTATATGGCACCAGAAGCAGTTGGTGGGCATGACTGCCAGGCTCCTACATCTCTGCAGCTCTCTGCTCTCTTCTGAGATTTATTTGTGAGTCTCTGAATCATGGCCATTAATGAGCTTATATGGCACCACCGGCAGTTGGTGGGCATGACTGCCAGGCTCCTGGAAGACAGGGAGATGGAGGGAGGTCACCCATTCCCAACTCCTTGAAAGCTCCTGAGTTTTTCAGTAGATTAATTCTCATGAATGAGGCTGGTCCTGCACCTGTAGAGTTTGGATGAGCATGGCAGTGATTGCGTTCTGGAAGTTTTCAGCTGCCAGGGCTGTTTGATTGGGTAATAGGGCTCACTCATTCCCTCTGGAGTACCCTGTGTGAGACAGCCTGGTGCAGGGTCTGGAGGCCTCTCTCTGCACAAGGAATTTTTGAGAAAAAACTGTGTAAGAGGTTTAATTTATTAAAACCAAATTTTCTTGATATTTTAATCTCTCTCTCAAATATCTTGCCCATGTGCCTGGCTGTCTTCCCCGGGGTTCTTCGGAGGGGATGGGCTCCAGTTTCCCTCCCCACCCAGAGCAGAGCTCCCGTGGCCAAAGACCTCCGGAGCCTAGCCACAGGCATGCTCAAAGCCCCTCTCCACACATTCGGAGGAGCCTCACACACGAAGGAATCAGCAGAGAAACCCAGGTGTGTGGGACCCAGGGCTGAGGCCTCCAAGCCTGCTCGCATCCGGACTGGGCCTCTTCCGCCCAGATTCCCCATTTTCCAGTAGCTAGGCGGTCACACCCAGGGACTGCCCCAGGTGCTGTGTAATTCCAACAACAGCGAACATCCAGAGACTATAAACCAAAATCCTGGAAGCGTGGCCACTTTGCTGCCGCACAACATCTTATAACCTAGTTCTCCCTCTGGGAGAACCTGGCAAGCTACTGAGAGTTTCCTGTCCCCATGGGAGAGTCTTTCAAATTCCCCATGGTGTATTTATATGCCAAGACCAGTAATAATGATGGGTCTCATTCTTCTGACCCTGAAAGAGCCTCCAATGTGGCACTCTTGGAAAGGACGAATAAAGAGAGGCTTCGAAAATCTCAGGCTGCGACGAATGGAGACATTACTGAGACCGCTCGAGAAATTCGATGATCAATGGGATTATGATGATGATGATGATTTTAATGATTCGAATGTATCATTTTTGTGTAGGGGCCATACTCAGTACTGCACAGTGGCCCCTCCTGGCTCTGTTTTCAGGGATCATTCCTAGCTGTGCTCAGGGGACCACATGCACGGTCAAGATCAAACCAGTCTTCCATGTATAAAGCAAGTAGATAACTCCTCTATTATCATCCAGAAACATTGTTGGATGCCAACAATTTTCCCCCTTTTTTGAATGGGGATTGTTCACTCAGTGGTGCTCAGAGGTTAATCATGGCTCTTTGTTCTGTGGTGACCCCTGACAGTTTCTCAGGGACCATATGTGGTGCAGGAGATCAAACAAGGCCCTCCTGGTACAAAGCAAACCACCTTAACCTCTGTACTATCTTTTCTGCCCTCTCTTACATTTTTTAATATACTAAACACATCCCTGTTATATTTCTTAGTTTTAAAAAACAGACTAAAAGTGAAAAGGGGATGTGAGGACTGGAAAAAAATAGTACAGTGGGTAGAGTATACTTCCTCACACTGACCCAGGTTTGACTCCTGGCACCACATCTGTCCCTCTCTCCCTAAACCCTTAGTACAGAGCCAGGAGTAAGCCTTGAGCCAGGAGTTAGCTCTGAATACTGCTGGATGTGTCCCAAACCAAGAGCAATAACAAAAAGATGGAAACATTTATTTTCACTTTTATTTTTCTCTCTATCTTGATCTCAACTATTTCACTGCTGAACTCTTTCACACATCCTAAGAAATGCCTAGTCTAGGTTTGAAGAAGAGAGTTCAGAAGGGACAGTGCTCATCTTGCATGCACCTGACCTCGGTCTAATCCCAGGGGTCACTCCTGTGTACAAAGCCAGGAACAGCCCTGAGCATTTTTCAGTGTACCCCTAACTCCCTTCTCCCCCGCAAAGTAATGCTGAATTTACTATGCTCTCCTTTTCCAAATTACTATGTAAGATGGAAATTTTTCTCAATTTGTTCCAGATAGTAATCTATATGCATATATGAAATCAGATTCTGAAGCTAGTTATATCTATTAAAACATTTACACAAAATTCCAAGTTAATACATAGTAAAAGAATGACAAATATGTTATACATGGTATGTGGTCTCCAGTTTCACCATGTCCTCCCACAAATGAAAACATTAGGAATCTTCTTCAGACACAATAGTAAATAAACTTCCTCAGCCTTAACTTGGCCAGGAAAAGCTACTAGCTGGCTAGGGTCCTGGAACTCAGAGTGCCTGCATGCCCTCTGGCTGTGACACCAACTCAGGTTCTCCAGCTTGCTTGCTTTCTCTCCATGATGAGATGTTAAGAATCTGGAACCGTATCATGGAACTTGGCAAAAAACTGCATTATTTCCATCTTTCTGGGTTAAGCCTGGGATCTTCAGGGTTTTGTTTGTTGGGCTGATGTTTTTCTTTTGTTTTAGGGGGCCATACCCAGCGATGCTCAGGGTTTATTCCTGGCTATGCTTTCAGAAATTACTCCTGCCAGTTCTTGGCGGGGCGTATGGGGTGCTGAGGATCCAACCAAAGTCAGTTGCATGCAAGGCAAGCACCCTATCTGCTGTATTATCTCTCCAGACCCGAGTGATCTTGTTTGGCAGTGCTTAGGATTTACTCCTGCCTCTGCATTCAGGGATCACTTCTGACAGGCTCAGGGGACCATATGGATGCTGGGGATAGAACCCAGGTTGGCTGGCCACTGCAAGGCAAGCCACCTATCTGCTATACTATCTCTCTGGTCCCATCAACCTGGGATATTGGGTCCTACAGGAACTCATAAAATAAAAGCACACTACATACTGCCTGCTGTTATTCTGCTTAATTTTCCTGCACCAATTTTTTGGCAAAGAACTTTGTAGGCTCCTCATAGATGAAGTGCTTCTTCCGGTCGTAGAAATCCTCATACTCAGCACTTCCCACACTTGCTTCTCAGTGACACAGTTGTCCTTGGTGAAGATCACACCCAGGATAGCCATCAAGAAGCTAGTCTTAGGTTTGCCTCTGTTATCATTCACTCTCATTATAGCTTGGTTTCAGTTTGTTGACAAGGACACAGGTGCTACTATTGGGACCTAATTCCTTCTTGTTAATGCCAAATGTAAGCTCTAAGTGCCCAGAGGTTCTATTGAGAAATCTCCTGGAAGTCCCCGGTATACATTTAAATTACTTTTCTCACTATTGTATGGCTTTTGTAACAGGCTCTTTCATTTGATAATGGTACAGAATAGTTATATACCAACATCACACCCTTCTAGTGGACAGGGCCTCTGTGTCAGTGCTCAGTGGAATTGCACAATTGTGAGGCATTTGGTCTTGGTAAGGAGAGGGAAACACCCGGACAGTGGTCAATAACACTTAAAAATTATAGTAGGGGCCAGAGAGATAACACAGGGGCTAAGGAACCTGCCTTGCATGTGGGTGACCCTAGTTTGATCCCCAGCACTGCATATGATGCCCTGAGAATCTCTAGGAGTGATTCCTGAGCAGAGAACCAAGAGAAAGCCTGGAGCACAGCTGGATGTGCCCACTAAATTATAATAAATATCACACTTAGAGGAAAACATTGAAAATTGGGAATTGCATAAGCAGAGTTACTATCACTGTGTTTACTCTACATTGTGATAAGTCCCCATATTATTGCCAGGGTAATAATAGAGGAGGAAATGAAAAAAAGGATTTAGGGATTGGAAAATAAGATGATTTAGTTGTTAATTCTCCTTGAAATGATATCTAGGTTCAGCAAAATCTCCCATCAAAATCCCAGCAGGATGTTTTGTTGTTGTTTGTAGAAATTGAGAAACTATAAAATGAATATGGAAATACAGAAGAACAAGAAAAGACAAAATAACTTTCAAAAAGAAAAATTTGGAGGACAAACACTGCTTGGTTTCGTGACGCCATATACTGCAATAATCAAAACAGTATGCTAATTTTGTAAAGAAAGACACATAGATTAATAGAATGGAAAGACAAACATTAGAGCACAACATATATGGGCAATTGATTGTCAACAATAGTACAAAGGTAATTCAGTGAAAATGATATAGTTTTTTTTTTCAAGAAATGATACTAGAATAATTGGAGACACAAAAATTTTGAGCCATACCTTGAACTGTATGGAAAATCAACAAAATTTTTATTATAGACCAAAATGCAAAATTCTCAAACTGTACAACTCCTAGAAGAAAATGAAAGAAAACCTTTGTGTTCTAACTCCTATATACACTTTTCTGGTTAGAATTCCAAAAGAACAGTCCATGAAAAAAAATGTTAAGTTGAATTTCACTAGATTAAAAACATCCATTCTTTAAAAATGTTATTATGAGATTTAAAAACCATAGTAGGATAAAATATTTCCAGACCATAAAGATATAATAAAGATCTTTTATCCAGCATCTATAAAGAAAGTTAAGAACACACTAAGAGAAAGAAACCTACTAGAAATGATCAAAAGATCTGAACAGGTAATTTGCCAAAATGCAGTTATGACAGATTACAAATGCCGCACACATTAAACAATGCAGAGCATTATTAATAATTAGGGAAATAAAAGTTAAAATCATGATAATACTGTTTGCCTTGCACACAGCTGACCTGGATATGATCCTCAGCATTGCATAGTCCCCTGAGTATCTCTGAGCGAAACATCCAAATGCTGATCCAGAAGAAGTCCCCTAAGTATTACATACTGAATGTGACCCTCCCAATTAAAAAATAATAATAAATAACTTTCAAAAATTGGGTCAGAGTGATAGGACAAATGAATTTGCATACAAGCAGTCTTAATGTGATCCCCTGCATAGCTGAGAAGGGGTCCACTGAACATCTCTAGGAACCCCAGAACACTGAACCCTAGAGTAACCCCTAAGCAAGTTTATTGGAAATGCTTCATTACCCATTTTAATTCACCAGATAAAACAAGCTAAATATTACCCAATTGTTCTTAGCTTTTGATACTATTTCTGTTTAATTTTACTGAATTTCATATTTAAATAATTAAACAATTTTGTATGTATTTTTACTTTTGGACTGGAGCAATAGCACAGCAGGTAGGGCGTTTGCCTTGCACATGGCTGACCCAGGTTCAATTTCTCCATCCCTCTCGAAGAGCCCGGCAAGCTACTGAGAGTATCCAGACTGCACGGTAGAGCCTGGAAAGCTACCTGTGGTGTATTTGATATGCCAAAAACAGTAACAACAAGTCTCACAATGGAGACATCACTGGTGCCTGCTCAAGCAAATTGATGAAAAATGGGACAACAGTGCTACAACAGTGCTATAGTGCTTTTTACTTTTGCTCTATTGGTATTGTAAAAATATTATCCCCCCCATTCCCTTTGGGCTCCTTCTTGCTCTGTACTTAAGGATCACCCCTGGATGTGCTCTGGGGACCATAGGCAGTACCTAGAATCAAAAGGGGACAGCACTATTGTCTCCAGTCATGCATATATATTCTTTAATTTTTCTATCCCAGACATTTTCAGTCTTAGTTCAGTCCTTCATCTGATAGTGATCCCTGGGCCAGTGATATGACTCAATGATAGAGCACATACCTTGGATGTGTGACACCCTGGTTTTAGTGCCCAGCACTTCAAAACTGGAGAACAGAAAGTTGATTCCATTAATTATGTTGATCATAATGAATCCCATATCATATATCACAATGACAAAAGGAATAGGGATACAGTGATCTTGTAGGTATTTCTAAATAAATTCTAGATGAATAATTTTTGAAGCGAGAGTTGTAAAAATTCAGATAGTCTGACCATGTGTAGCATTTCTCATAAATATTGCCATAATGAAAACACATTACTGCATAGTTACCATAAAAGTATAGGAAATCAATACTCAATAAGTTAGTTTGAGCAAAAGAGATAATTAAACTAATTGATGACAAATTTATGTGACCTACGTCAATAACAAGAATAGTTACAGGTCTAAGTATCAAAGAAGAGAGTAAGATTCAGTATGCAAGAAATCTGTATTTAGCAGAGACCTCGTAGGAAGGATTAGCCTTTTAATTTCTGATCTCCTATGTGGGCCATACTTTGCCAAAAATAGTCAACTCCTCCTTGAGATGGTTACAAAAGTGATCACTGTGTGTTTCCCTACAAAGCTGTCATAGTTATTTTCTTGCAGATCATATTTTGATATTCACATTGAGTTTTGAACCAAAGCCCAGTTATTAATACCACTTCCTATTTTTGGCAAGTAATTAATGAAATATCCTTATGCCATACTTCTACCACCCCAATCTCCTTATCTCTCCAGTGATCATCCACCCATTACTAGAAGCTATTACCATGACATATTAGCTTATGGTCATTACTTTAACTGTCCCTACTTCACTGACATGCCTCATGCCCTAGTATTTCTGTCCCATTCTTTAAGCCTTAGCCAGTTACTCTTGTAAAACATCTTTCTGCAGTTACTAGACAAAGAGATAAATTGAATTTTTGGCAAAAAGATCAATTTTAAAGAGAAAGTATATACTCCCATCATTATATCATGTATTTAACTCCATTCTTGTCTAATTTTTATTGTGTTCTTGGCATGATATGTTGATATTAGGAATCAATGTTAGTATTGTATTTCTCAGTTTCTAGGTCTGAGAATAGGAATAATAGAAGAGGAATCATACACTTCAAATATCTTCAGACTGACAGTACTATGATGAATGTCCTGAAGTCTAATTTTTCATATCTACTTATATCTGGGTTTTAAGGGTCTAACCCTAAGGATGGAATAATGCTGATACTATCTATGTCTCAAGGACATTTAATAGCATTCATAGTCGACTGATCCAGTACAGTTTCTTAAAGGATCAAAATATACTATAGGGGCCAGAGAGATAGTACAGGGATTAAGGTGCTTGGCTTCATTAAAGCTGATGTCTGTTCAATCCCTGGCACCATATATGGTCCCTCAGCCCAGCCAGGTATGACTCATAAACCTGGAGCCAGGAGTAATCCCTGAGCACCGCATGGTGTGGGTCAGCTCCTCTCTCCACCTTCAAAATAAATATACCCTAATTCTGGTTTCCAAGTTTCCCATAATGACAGTAAGTGAAAATGTATAAAAAATATTGACTAAAACTGTATCATTGATAAAAACTCTATCTTTAAGTTAGTTGTTTTGTTTTTTGATAACAGAAGTAACGTTTTGCTATCCAGACTCCCAGCCCCACCAACACCAGTATTCTGGTGAATATTTCAAAGTATATATTTTTTTATTTATGTCCACTCTTTATATTACATATCTCACCTTTCAGTGCTATATTACAAATTAGTTAATTGTTAGATAAGTTCATGCTAGTCATACATACTCAATCTTATCATAAAACAGAATAGGTACAAATTAATTAATGATGTTTTCTACCTTCTATATGCTAATGTAGAGTCTAATTTTGTTTTCTCTTTGCTTGAGAATAGGACATACAGAGATATGTGGTTGCCATCAGGAGCTATGAGGAGGCTCAGAATTTTATTCTTGTTGCATATTAACAAGTTAGCCTGTCACAGTTCCATGGGTGCTGTAGGAAAACATGAACTCTTGGTTAAGAGGCAAAGGATTTATTACTTAGAAAAGTGGTAGCAGCTAGCATAGCAGCATTCTTTACAGTAGTTAGTCAAGCTAGTACCACAGAGTGATGTGAAAAGAGTGACATAGAGAAAACAAACAAAAAACACCAGAGCATATGGTGAGTTGCATTATAGGAGAGGAACCTTAAAATTAGGGATGAATCTTGTATATTGGACAGTAAGATGCCTTCCTCTTCGTGTGTGTGTGTGTGTGTGTGTGTGTGTGTGTGTGTGTGTGTGTGTGTGTAGGCTACTTGGTACGTAAACTTACTAGAATTTTCATCGGATTGAAATACCACTCTCACAAAACATATGCAAAGTCAATCCACCCATTGCAAACTGTCTCCTAACAATTATACATTCTATTTAATGGTTACAATCATTTGCAAGTTGATTTTCTCTTAATACCTTTAAGAGGAATAAGACAAAATATGTTGTCTTATTCAGTCGATTTTTAATATTCAACTGGTATATGTATTATTAGGAGGAGATGAACAAATATGAAAATGTAAAATCCACATTAAAAAACTGGTTATGGGGGATGGAGAAATAGCACAGCAGGTAGGTCCTTTTCCTTGCATATTGCCAACCCAGGTTCGATTCCCAGCATCCCATATGGTCCCCTGATCACCGCTAGGGGTAATTCCTGACTTCAGATCCAGAAGTAACCCCTGTGCATCGCTGGGTGTGACCCAAAAAGCAAAAAATTATAAAAAAAAATAAATAAAAAATAAAATTGGTTATGGGGCTGAAGGGAAAGTACAGTGGGTTGGGCACTTGCCTTTCATGCAGCCAACACAAATTTGATTGGGGCTGGAGCGATAGTACAGCAGGTAGGGCCATTGCCTTGCATGTGGCTGACCCAGGTTCAATCCCCAGCATCCCATATGAGCTGAGCATTATCAGGAATGATTCCTGAGTGCAGAGCCAGGAGTAATCCCTGAGCATTGCCCTGGGTATGATCCAAGAAGCAATAAGTGGAAAGAAACAAAGAAAAAAACAACCAGATTTGGTCACTGGCATCCCATATGGTCCCTGGAGCCCACCAGGAGTGATTCCTGAGTGCAGAGGCAGGAGTAAACTCTGAGGACCTCCAGGTGTGGCCCACAAACAAACAAAAAACCAGAATAAAATCAGATTAAAGTGTTAGATCATAGCCCGGTGAAAAAGGTAAAGTTAATCAAATAAGATAAATTAAAAGCTGCTTATACGTATTGTATATTTAAGTTACAATTTACATACAAAATGGGAGCAATTTTGTAAATATTATTTTAGGTTATTTCTGTGAGATAAAAGTTTAAGCCAAATGAATTTTTTTCATTTTTAATATTTTATATGAAGATAAAACATTCTGTAAAAATGTCTGTGCTCCTAAATGGAATGAATCAAAGAAATAAGAAACAAATTGGTAAATATAATAAATACCATAGGGTTAGGTAAAATCCCTTTTCTCTTGAATTTTATACAAACACCATCCATGCATCACAGGTAGCTCTTCTTAACTATTCTGACCCCAAGATCTAACTTTCAATGATACAATAATAAATAGTAATTCCCTTCACTAACTAAACTTATAGTTTCTAGAATACTTTGGTTGATGATGAGATAAAATACTACACAAGTCCTTACCAGTATTCTAATGGCATTCTTTTTCTGGTTACAGGGAGATTTTTGATGTATAAATATAAAATTAGATTTAAAATTCTATAGTTTAGCATTCTAAATACTGTGATAATTTCCTTACAAAAACCCTAGGAGTAGCCATAATTACCTTAGAAATCAAAAGAAAATATCTCTGTTTCCATTTTTGAGACTGCTGGTGACTTTAACAGATGAAATTCCTTGTCAAGGAGGATGTGGGGGGTAGTTTTGGATCAAATAGTCTTTAAATCAATTCAAATCACAGATACACACAAAACTGCTAAAAATCTTCTGGTTATTATATCACTTATCAGAAGGTGTTGAAGCTATGTTTCAAAACCAAATATAGTCGTATTAAAACTGCCTGTAAAATAGTCCAAAACATATCAGATCTGCCTCTAAAAATTCATGAGAGTATAAAAATAAAAACATGAATATGCTATGTTAAGCTGAAGATCCCTTATGATTAATTTCTCTTGTTTGCGACGAGTTTATAAACATGCCGATAATCCCTATACTACATTAAAAAAAAATTCTTTATGCACTTGACCAGGGTGGCAAGAATACAAACGTCCACATTTTTAAAAAGAGGAATATGTATTTCTCCTTAGTGCTGACATAAAAACAGGCGGTGACTAGAGTTGCATCAATCCTTCCCAACTGTCTCAAAAAATATGTGCACTGTTACAATAAAAACAGTTCACCAGCTGTTTATGTAAAAATTATTTGACGAAAAACAAGCATCGCCATATGGCACTCTGGCTCTGCCGAGGGAGCATGAGGAATAATTTTGTGGGCTGTAGTACATAATGGTCATGCTAAGTAGGGTGTCAACTATCGCAGGCACATTACATTAATAGTTAATCTGTCCTTTTATCCTCTAAGTACTTACATTTCTTAACAGCTTGTAGTTGGGAAACAAGCTAATAACTCACTGATTAAGAATGAAAATTTTGGAAATGACAAAATATTTGATGTAATGTGGACGCACACAGTATTCTTTCATTAATTTATTTTTCAATAATACTTCATTGGGTGATAGGAATGCCAGAGTGGAAATGTTTCTTGTTTCTGACTAGTGGTTCTGCAAATACTATTATGTTGATGTTGCAACACCAGTGATTTAGAAGAAAAGCACCAAATCAACGTAACAACTTGAGGAGTTAGAGTATGATAACTGTATTTTCCTCATCTTTATATTCTTTTTAATAATTACTGTTTTAATAAATATGGCACATAAGCATATAAGAAAAACTTGCTGAATAGGACAATCAGAAAATAATTTTCAATTCTACTGAAGACCCTCAAGTTTTTAAGCTTTCTCTTTTCTTTTTGCTTGCTTTGTTTTGTCTTTTGGACCACACCTGAGGAAGCTTCTTAGGGCTTGTTCCTGGCTCTGTCCTTAGGAAGGTATTGGGGGACCATATGGGGTGCTGGGAACTGAACCTTAGTCTGCCCAGGTGCAATGCAAACTCCTTACCCACTGTATAATTGCTCTAGTCCCTGTTTGTTTTCTTAAAGCTTCTCTTATGCATTAGGGACTAGTCTTTGTGTTAATACGTTGGCTCTCTACCTAAATGATATTTATGTTACATTGAAGTTACGATCTTTTTCTATCACACTAAGTTTCCCTTCTGAGTTGTTTATGCATGCATTGTGCATTAAAATCAACTGGAGGACAAAATGGAATGATCAGTCAGCAAATTAGAATAGTCACTGAAGATCTTGGGGAAAAAGAAGGAGGGGAGCCACAATGGAGAGGGAAAAAGTCAGGGTTGAATCCAGACTTTCATATTCCAACATTTGGTCGATACCCTATCAAGAAGATATCCATTGACATGTGGCTCTGCCATTAATAACTTCAAAATGTCAACTGCGTGTTGTGGTGACATTAATAACTGAGAAAGAAACCACAGCAGACATAGTTCTGTAAGAAAAATGTTACATATCTGCCTTCTATTTCTAAAGTGTTTATTCTCTGTGGTTTTCATGATTCATTCGATGCATGAATGTCTAGTTTAAATTCATGATCTGTGTGGTTTTACCCCCATATCAATTGCAAGAGCAAGATGTGCACCTTTATCTCAGAGACATGGAATTCCTTAGTAAAGATTTTCAACTATTAATGAGTTCCTTCTTTGCCAGTGGTAAACAAAATTGGTAAATAGGTGATTATTTCTCAAGGAACTTTGGAAGAATGCTACCCACTCTCAGATAAACACAGCAACTGATACTGGATCATGGACTATAACTATAATCATACTAAGGAAGTAATAGGAAAGTAATTTGAGAAAATGGTTGTTGGTATAGTCAAAAACAGTGATTCTAGATGTCATGTTGAAATGACAGAACAATTAAAATGTGAGCTAACAAGGTGTCAGTACTGAAGTTAGTGGTAGTCACAATGGAGCAAAGATTCACAAGAAGAGATTCAATATATAACACTTTCCCCTCTATACTATAAATGTTTAAGAAAGATTGAACATGGACCAGAGATATTGGTTAAAGCACTTGTCTTGTATGCAGCTGACTTGGATTCAATTCCCAGAATGCCTGAGCACTGACTGGGTAAAGATTCCCCCACCCTCCCCCCAAGAAAAGAAAGATTAAACATTTCAGTTGAATGTGTTTCTCATATTGCACAAAAATCTATCAATAATCAAATTTCCAGGGTCAGTCCCTTGTTAACTGATTTTTACTATGTCCAGCAATCCCTTTTCTAGGTTAATAGTTTTCATGAATAATGGCTATCACACTAGTGTCAGATATAGTTTCTAATGCTCTGCGTTGATAAGTATCACTTTTTCCTTGTGGTCTTTTTCATTTTGGGAAATATACATACATATATATACACACATATTTATGTATATACACTTAATATTTAAAACCTGCAGTCTCTGTAGCGGTGCCCTCTGGGTTTTCAGTGTGGTACTGCCCTGCCTGGCAGTGCTGGGGCAGCCAGGACAACCCCATCCATGTGAGGGGGAAAGGCATGTGGTGCTTGGGATCAAACTCAGGGCCTTCAGTGTACTAGGTATGTGCTATATATCTTTGAGCTATCTCTCATACCCATCAGTTGATTTCTGTTTGTTTGTTTGTTTGGGGGCACAAAATTCACAGCCTAACAGTGCTCAGGGATTACTCCTGGTTCTGTGCTCAGGGATCACTCCTGGAGATGCTTGAGGATCATATACATTGCCTTTGGGTAGAACCTGAGTAGGTCACGTGCAAGGCAAAGTGCCCTACCTGCTGTACTATCTCTCTCTCTTTTCTTTTTTTTGCTTTTGGGGTCATACCCAGTGATGTACAGGGGTTACTCCTGGCTCTGTACTCGGGAATTACCCCTGGCGGTGCTCAGGGGACCATATGGGATGCTGGGAATCAATCTGGGTTGGCCGCATGCAAGGCAAATGCCCTATGCGCTGTGCTATCGCTCCAGCCCCTGTACTATCTTTCTGGTCCTAATTGGGATTCTTAAATATGTTGGTGGATATGTCCTTGAAATGTTCTGGTTTGGGAAAATCAAGAAGCTTTCATTTTTGTTCCATTTTGTCTTTCAAGTTTTCCTGATCAATTAAACATATTTTAGAACTTTGTTGAATTTTCTCTTAGCCTTTATTTTCTTTTTTATCATTACTTTTTCCCCTTGAATATTCAGTCTCAATAGCTTTTTCTAACTAGTCTTACAAATCACAATTGTTTAAAGCCTATTTTAAATATAAGCATGCTTGAAATGAACCAGAGATAGTACAGAATTTTAGGGACCTCCCTTACATGTCGACAATCCTGGTTCAATCTCCGACCATGGTATTCGGTACTGTGAGAAATGTGACAGGAATAGCTACCAAACACTGCCAGCAATGGCCATGCCCTCTATAAATAAATAAAGTTCTAAAGTTTGGTCGCTTTATCCTCTAGAAGTTCTTCAATTTATGATTAGAGTTTTGTTTGTTTTACACTTTCCTGATTCTTGCTGATTATATAAAATTAGCACTTACCTCCAGGATCATGTTTGGCATATCTAATTATAACCTTTGTTTATTATAACATATAGATCAATGTTATATATGTTAATATGTATAACATTGACATATTATAATATGTGTTATTCATCTGTTTCCATTATGTCATCTCCTATGTGTGTGGATGTGTTTTAATTCTATACTGATCATTTTCCCATTTGACATTTTATTGTGTTCTGAACATTTTAGTGTTAAAATTTGGAATTTTCTAGAGTCCAGATGACCTGAAATTAGAGTTCAATTTTCTTTCTGGTTCATACTTATTCCTAATTTACAAGATCCCAAGAACTATCGGAAATGAGGGTTAAATACAAAACTGTTCTCCCTCTTGGCAAGATCTGGAGTTTGTCTATGGATTACATAACCCTTGAACTATGGCAGGAATAACTGGCCTCTCAGCCACAAGTGAAAGGCAACCAAAGTGTACCAGATGCACTTCTTTATCCTCACCCGAGTTTTCTCTTCTCCAGGCTGTTTGTTCTCTGTTTTCATCATCTTATTGACATTCTAATAACATGTTGTTTTCTTTTTACATATTTTAAAGTCATGTGTTTGTGGTCTGGATTATGCAATCTACTATTCAGTAAACTTTCCCGTGGGTTCTTAGTCACTATAATATTGGCACATCAGCACAACAATGCTACACAATCATATTGACAAAAAGAGTGTGAGTTGTATCTCTAGTTGGACTTCTGTTGTATGCAAATTTTCTAGAGCACAGACTACATTTGGAACTTTCCCTAGAAATTACTGAAATTAATTGACGTTTTAGAAGGAGTATAAGCTCTCTGGAAATTTCCAGTAGCCATTAAATCATGTATTTTTATTTTTGAAAAGATATATTATTGCCACATTCCTCCTCTTACTTTTTGCCATTTTATTGTCTGCACCTCTCTAAATCACAGCAAACCTTTTCAATGCAACTCCTGAAAAAAATAGATAATAATGGGGCTAAGAAAAAAAGTTGAACATACTTGGCTATCAGAGAGGCAGATGGTTATTCATTTCTGCCTCTAGAAAGAAGACTAGAACCAACTCAGAAAAAAAAAATAACTGATATACTGGACATCCTAGTCCAGTGTATGATATGCTGCACTTCTTTGCTGAGCATTTAAAGGCTTTAACAACTTTTGTTAAGTATCTGTCATGTAACAGGCACCATACAATGGCATATAGATCATTCTGTCCTTGTTCTCAAAGACATCAAGTTTCTATGGTGACAGTGACCTGATAGAGAAATATTTGTATAACTGTATGATGACTTATTGGCAGAGGCAATGATATTAAATTCCAGATGATAAAAGGATTGACTGACAACAGTAATTTTTTTTTTTTTGCTTTTTTGGGTCACACCCAGCGATGCACAGGGGTCAATCCTGGCTCTGCACTCAGGAATTATCCCTGGCGATGCTCAGGGGACCATATGGGATGCTGGGAATAGAACCTGGGACAGCCATGTGCAAGGCAAATGCCCTACCGCTGTGCTATCACTCCAGCCCCCTTGTTTTGAGAAACTAGTAGTCTTTTCTCTCCTGAACTGGGAATGTGTCCAAAAAACCTATTCCAAGTCTAATTCCTCTGTCTCCTGAGAGAATGTTATCATTCCAAGGTTTTGTCTATTACTGCATGTCTCATTTATTAATGGAATCCCCCCAAATAATTCAAATAAGAGTTATGGGAATAAATGGCATGTACAAGTATGGACAAAGATGTGAAAGCAATCAACTCACCTATATTTTTGAAAAATCATTAAAAAAAAGTATAATGCATTAAGAAGATGCTGCAATTGTTTCTTTTCTCAGTCATTCAGCATTCAAAGTAACTTCAAAATATGCTTCTGCAACATTTCATATTTTATTTCATTTTGTGCATTGTGAAACTTACATGCCGTTCCCATTTACATTTACTGATAATTGTAATTCATGATGAGTTAATTATTATAATACACAATACCACGAATTCAAAATTTCTCAGGATTGAATCTTCAAGTAAATGCCAGTTTTCTGAAATTAGCTCATAATATTGCTCCAACTCAGAGGTTTCTAAAGTATATTAGAATAATTTATGTCAATTGTAATCAAATTTTGTCATAGACAGTTATATTAGCAAAAGGCTTTGATTTTTTTAAATATGGATAAAAAGCCAACATTTTAGCAAAAGTACAGATTCAAAACAAATCAACTTTTATATAGAGGCACGAAACCAAATTACTTTTAATCCTACACTACAGTAGAAACAAAAAGTAGTAAAACAAATTTACTCAGATCAATGCTGATATCTCAGTGAACCATGTATTGTTATTTACTAATTTTTTACTATTCTTTTTCTAAAAGCATTAGCAAATGAACCTCATTTCAAGATATATTTGTACTTACTAATTTCTGTAATATATTATATCATAACATATAATAATATATGTGAGACTTTTAAAAAATTAACATGATTAATTTAAGGGAAGTATCTTAAAATATGAGTTCATATTTAAAATCTTCTTCTTCTTCATACTGGTTTCTGGGCTACACCAAGCAATGATCAGGTGTTAATCCTAGCACTTCACTCAGAAATTACCTCTGATGGGAACCACATAAGATGCCAAGGACCAAACTCAGGTTGAACGATAGCAACACAAGTACCCTATGTGCTGTACTATTGCCCCAACTCTAAGGTTCATATTTTTAGAACTTACAAACAACATGGCTGAGAAATGCTTCCTTATCATTATCGTACTTCTGTGTTTACTTATATTTCCTCAGGACAGCTGATAAAAATATAGTCTTAAAGTAGGAAAGCTTTTTTAATACAGTTTCATAAAATGTTCTTCTGATACCACTGATTATATATTATTTATCAAATAAAAATAAAATTAAGTTCAATGATTTTTCTGGTATGTGCGAGGCAATCCACTTTATACATTTAGGCTGAGAGTTAAGGTACACAAATCAATATATATGAACTGATGAGTCTCCCTTTTATAATGTTATTTCATTTACTAGATATTAAAGTGCTTTTTTAGTTGGATGATAGGATTACTAGATATAGAGAGGAAGAGAAGAAAATGTTAATGGCTTTATTTTCAACTTACATTTTAATTTTTTTCTTATGACTTTTGCATGATTTCTTCCCTGTCACCAAATATCTGATTATTAAATAACAATTTTAATTAAAAATATATATCAGTCAGGGACCGGGCAGAATGAGAGAATCTAAGCTATGGAGTTCAGTACAGGGAATTTAACATTAAGAATATTATGTCCAAAAAGTATTAAAATTACTGGAAGGGTGAACAAGGGGGCAGAGAGGCAAATAGGCTTTTAACACAGGAGGAAGCCACTACCAAATCTAATGTTAGAGGAACAAGAACAGGAGGCAAAAGTGCAAGGTGGCAGGAGGAAGGGCCTTCTGGAAGGAGGGCTGCTGGAAGTTCCAATCACAAGGAGATGCAGCCATACCAATAACACAGGCTGCAGCACACACGGGAGAAAGACCCCCGGCTCCTGGCCTCCACCTTCTACTCGTCCTCCGTGTCCTGCTAACTCAGCAGCTAACTGGGAAGACGTTAGGCACTCGTGCATGGCAGAGCTCAAATCCCCTGAGACATGGAGAAAAATAAGAGATGGGCGACCTTTTGAGCTATTAAAGAGATCCATAGATTCTAAAGAGTTGGTAGAGCTGAGCCAGAGAGATAGTACAGGAGGTAAGGCACTTTCCTGAAGGAGGCTGACCCTGGTTCGAATCCCTGCACCCCATATGATCCCCTGAGCATTGCCAAGAGTCACTCCTGTGAGTACAGAGCCAGGAACAGTTGGTGACACTGCCGAATATAGCCCCCAAAGCAATACTAACAGCAACAGGTAGAGTAGATATAATCTTGCTCTTTTATTTTTAGCATCATACCGTATTCTCAGATCTGAAGAAGGGTTAGAAAATGATCAGAATACCAAAGACAATAGCATGGTCCCTAGAACAGTATCTAAAGTGACAGTGACCAAAGACAAACTTTCAAAGGGTTTGAGGTGAAGGGTGTTGTACATATAAGAACAAAAGAGTATTGGGGCCAGAGAGATAGTTCAGTGAGTATGGCACGTACCTTGAATGTGGTGGACTGGAATTCAACCCCCAGCACCACATATAGTACCATGAGCCCACCAGGAATGATCCTTGAGCACCGATGGGTGTGGCCACAAAACAAAACAAAAATTAAGAATGATCCCCAAGCACATTTGATAGGAGACAATATTAATGTTTACTTTAGCTTAATGAACGAAAACTACTTTGCCTAGCACAATAGCCAATGTTCATATTATCTATATTGTAAACTATAGATAACACAGAATTTTAATTTAATTCTAAAATTAGACAAGGGTTATTTTGCTTCCTGTGTCTTAGTATTGCTTTTCTGGCTTATGGAATAATATGGAAAACAAAATTACTGTTGAAAAGTAATAAAGTAAGTTATAATTAATTGTACACAAACCCTGAAACAAATTTCAGGAAAATTATTAACAATTTCAAATATAATTGAGATTAAATAAATATAAAAATATGTATCATAAAATTATCAGAGCACTATAATAAAATGTATTTCCTCCTGAGGACAGAGATAGAGTAGAGGGCAGGGCTCTTGCCAGCACGTGGCTGACCTGTGTTCCGTCCCCAGCACCACATATGGTCCCCTGAACCCTGCCAGAGGTAAGGTGAACACTCCCAGGTGTGGCCCAAAAACATCGGCAGTAATTTTGTCTTGCTGGAAAAGGAATGTAAACCTGATTAGAAATTCTATGCAAATTAAGTAGAGAGGGAGTATGGGGGATATTGTCTGCCATGGAGGCAGGGGGAGGGTGGAAAAGGTGGGGGTATACCCGGGATATTGATGGTAGGGAATGCGCACTGGTGGAGGGATGGGTGTTTGATCATTGTGAGATTGTAACCCAAACATGAAAGCTTGTAACTGCCTCACGGTGATTCAATAAAATTTAAAATAAATAAATAAATATTTAACATTTTTTTAAAAATCAAAAAAGAAATTTATGCAAATTGAACCCAATATGCTATAAACCAAGCTGATTAATATTGCACTTTTAAATAAAAATTAGATCCAGAAGAGAATATAGTGTCTAGATATGTATCTAGACCTCTGCTCTATTCCGGGCCCCCACCCCCACCCCCGCACCCTGGCATGACGTGGCCCCCCAGCTCTGCTGGCTATGGCTGTGGAGGCCTGGACATTACTGCAGGGGTTCCTGTGTCTCTCACTGCAAGGAGCAAGCAGAATCCCTGCCGGCACCCCAGGACCACCTGAATATACAAAACAAAATAAGAGAAATCTCAGCGCAACACATATATGATGACAGTGGAGGAAAACACAAAATATGAAGGAGACAGGGGAAGAACAACAAGAATCAACAGACCAAAAGTCTCAATGGAATAAGGCATCCAAAGGGAAAAAAAACCGGAGGGGATTTGCATCCCGCGAGACGAGTGAGACGAACATTGCTTCCATGAAACCAGACTACGCGGCCACCGGCCCTCGCTGCTCAGGCAGGGCTCGACTGGGCCTCGGTGATTTCTCTTTAAAACTGCTTGCGGTGTGCGGAGCTGGAAGGCCAGGGTGGGGGCAGGGCGCTTACCTTTCACGCGGCCCACCTGGGTTCATGTCAGCACCCCGTATGACCCCCCAAGCCTGTCAGAAGTGATATCTGTGCACGGCGCCAGAAGTGTGGACCCTCCCCCTGAATATAAAAAGTCAAATGAAAACTAATTTTTATAAAGTTAAATAAAATGATGTCTGGGCCACACCTAGCTCTGCTGGGTGGGGGCAGGGTCATCCCTGGTGGTACTCAGGGGGGCGGGGATGTGATCTGGTACCGGACAGCGAACCCAGCGCCTGACACATACAGCTGGAAGCAGAAGGCCAGCCCTGGACTCCACCACTCACATACGCCGTGTTAAGGGACAGAGCCGGGGGCAGAGACCAGGGCCCCGCCAGGTCCCCCTCCGGGCCTGGCTCCGCCTTCAAACCCTTTGGAGGGCTTTAGAAACTCCATGATTGATGGACTATTGAGATCACACAGCGGGGAGGGCAGTTGCCTTACACACAGCCGACCCGGGTTTGATTCCCGACACTCCATGTGGGTCCCCCAACCCCACCTGGAGTGATTCCTGAGCACAGACTCGGGAGTAAGCCCTGCTGGTATGGCTTGGCCCCTAAATCAAGTTGTCAGGAATCCCCCTGAGTCTAAACCCCAAGATTCGCTAGTGTGAGCACATCTGCCCTGGTGCGCTGCTCCACCCTTCCAGCCACAGACCGGAGAACATGCTGGAAGCACATCCGTGCTCTTGGCTGCCTTCCCACTGCCGAGTCTCTTATGCCTGGGCCCTGCTTACACCTCTCAGGAGATGACCCCGAACCTCCTTCCTGGGGACTCAAGGGCCACCAGCCCGACAGGTCCGCCGGCCCACCCAACCCCCACCGTCCTAGGGGACTTAGAGCAGCAGTGCTGTGGGTTCACTTCCATCATTTTGTCTCCTCCGGCTTGAATCTAGCTCAGAATCTGGTGTATGCATGTGTGTGGGGGTGGGGCGGGAAGCTCTGTCGCCCCTCTCCATCTGCTCACCACTCGCTCCTTCTGCCTTTGTATCTGCTCCAGAGCCATCCTGGAGGCTGAAACGAGGGCCTATACCCCTGCTCTCAGGGGTATACCGAGGGCAGGAAGGAGGGGGGTTTGGGCTCAATACACAACCCCCCCCCGTCCCGGATCCCCAGAAGGGGAATGAAGATGGAAGAGGAGGTGCAGGGAGGTGGGGCACACGGCTTGCAGGTCCTGCTGGTCTGATGTCCTATGAGAGCCACTGTGTCCCTTAAATTGAAAGATGCCAGTTTTGCAAGCCAAGCTATTTCTTCATTGTGGGGAGGGGCGATTGGGGCACACCCAGCCAGTGTTACCGGCTTACTCCTGGCACCGGGGCGGCCAGGCAAGCCCCCCACCTACTGCTCCGTCTCTCCAACCCACACCGAACCATCCCTTGATCTTGGTGAACTATTGCTACACGGGCCTGCGTAGGCGTTTCATCTCTTCCTAAACGACCCTCGGCGGCCCCCTGCTGCTCAGATTCTGTTTCTCTAAGATGAATATGATGGCTTGTAAGGAAACTTCTCAAAGCTCTGTACAGGGCCTGAGACACGGCTCAGTGGTAGAGGACAGGCTTGGCATGAGTGGGGCCCCGAGTTTGATCCCCGGCACTGCATGCTCCTGCTTCCCCCAGCGCTGCTGGCTGTCACTCTGGTGGCCCCAAGCATATGCTTCTAGGTGTAGCCCAATCAGAATGTACTTAGAAATACAAGGCAGGACGTCAGCGTGTTAGGGTGTTTGCCTTGCACTCGGCTGATTATCTGAGTTGTGTGTACAGCACCATATAGGATTCCCCCGAGACCCCCAGGAGTGATCCCTAAGCTCAGAGCCAGGAGTAAACCCTGGGCACCGCAGGGCTGTGGTCCCAAAACAAAACAAAGGAAAAAATAAAAGAAGAAAATAAAAGCAGTGCAGACAGGAGATAGTGCAGTGGCTACCCAATTTTGAGTTTCTGGTGCCACAGGACCCTCCTGCATCTCTGTTTGCAGCCCTGGAGGCTCCCAGCACACCCAGGGTGGACTGTGTGCTTTCCTAGCAGCACCATCATGTCCTCAGACCCTTGCACTGAACTGCCTTGCAGAATCAGTGTCAAGAATTTGGGTGGATCCCTGGGGCCTCCTGAGCACTGCTTGGAGCACCCCCGAAAGAAGAGAAACGACCATGAAAGCAAAAAGTAAAAAAAAAGATAGAAAAGGATCTTATATGTAGACTACATTCCTGGAAATGTAAAATTCAGCAAACCAACCTAATTAGAAATGTACGCAGCAACTTAAGTTTAATCGAGTCTTGTGAACAAACCTAGAAATTCTCTCAAAACAATTGAGACAAAGTTCACTGTCACTGTCATCCCATTGCTCAAGCGGGCACCAGTAACGTCTCCATTGTGCAACTTATTGTTACTGTTTTTGGCCTATCGAATACACACACCACGGGTAGCTTGCCAGGCTGTCCCGTATGGGTGCGATACTCTGGGTAGCTTGCCAGGCTCTCCGAGAGGGGCAGAGGAATCAAACCCGGGTCTGCCGTGTGCAAGGCAAACGCCCTACCCGCTGCGCTATTGCTCCAGCCCAAGAGACAAAGTTAAGGAAACACATATATTGTCAGATTTAAAGCATTCATTAATTGCCCAGCAAGCTGAATAACACTACAGTCAGCCAATTTCAATTTATTAGAAAGGAGACTATAGGGCAGTAACATTCATATCAAAAGTATAAACTGTTCCAAGATGGGGCAATATCTTTTCAATTTCTATTAAATGTAAATAATTTGAAAATTTTTTAGGGTGTGTGTGGTTGGTTCATACCAGGCCATGCTCAGGGCTCTAACCCCACCCCTCCAAAAAAAAAAGAACTTTGTTTAATCAGTATATATTTTATTTAAGGTAAATAAAACTATTTTGAAGTTTTAATGTTATCATATGGACCAAACTCAAACCCATTTTCTTGGCCCAGGATAGCTATGGGTAGAATTCCTGTCTTGCAAAAGCATGAGGTCAGTAGGCCAGGAATTCAACTCTTACGATCACCCCATATCCCCCAGTTGTGAACCCAGCAGCTTTTCGATTTGGGATCCCTTGCACCACTACCAAGTGTGTGACCCCTGGTCCTCAAATAAATAGCAGCACAAGAAAGAGAAGGGGGAAAGTTTTCAAAGCTCCCAAACAAAAAATATTTAAATTGTATATGTGAGAGGAAACTTACTTTTAATATGTTGTTGTAATAATTTTGCTTTACCATAAATATAGTCTTCATAGAATAATTTATTGTGATCACTACTATAAAGTAAAATTCCTTAGGATATTTATAAATACTAAGTGCAGAACTATCACACACAAAACATGGATTTTAAAATTTCCTGTAGAGAAATATATGTACAATAGTAGGTGACAAAATGGCAGAGCGATAGGAACTAAGTAATTTAAGTAATTGGAACATGAGTTTATAATTTGTAAAAGAATATAGATGACCAGTAAGTCCACAAAACATATTTACTCAGTAATGTGTGCAAATTTTAAATGCCACTTAGGATATTTTGATTGATAATTTTAAGTTATAAACACATTTTTGGTTTGGGAATGATCATTCTTTTCACTTATTGTATGTGTATATAAGCACACCCTTTCTGAAAAGGCGTTTGCAAGGAATATTTGAGAGTATTAACAAAGGCATCTCTCAAGCTCTGTTAAATACAAAGAAATAAAATTTAAAACATGCAAAAATGGCCATTACAGGATTATATCATGTATAATGACAAAACAAAGGATGTAGCGTCTCTGAAAAATTAACATGTTTTTCTTTGTTTGCTTTTGGGCAATACCCAGCAATGATGAGGGCTTAATCCTGGCTCTGTTCTCAGAAATCATTCCACTGGGCTCAGGGGAGAATATGAGGTATAGGCCCTGCCGATTGTGTTATTTCTATGACCCCTAAATTAACTTGTTTAAATTAATTAAGCAAAAGTAGAAAAAGTGGACATCCTTACCTTATACCTGATCTCAGTAGTAATGCTTTCAGGTTTTTCACCACTGAGAATGCTATAGATTTGGATTTGTTATGATAGCCATTATTATATTTGAGGACAGTTCCTCCCACCCTTTCTATTGAGGGTTTTTATCATGAATGGATATTGGATCTTGTCCAAAGCTTTCTCCGCCTCAATTCATATAATCATATAATTATCTTTCCTTTTATTGATGTGGTTATTATGTTAATTAGTTTGTGTATGTTGAACCATCCTTGCATCCTTGGATGAATCCTACTTATGGATGTATGTGATCTGTTTGATATGCTGTTGGATTTTGTGAAGATTTTTACATTAGTGTTCATCAGGGAAATTGGTCTGAAATTTTCTTTTCTAGAAGGTTTCCGTGTGCTTTGGGTATTACTGTGTTGTTAGTCTCATAGAAGGTGCTAGGGAGGATTCCTGTTTCTTCAATACTTAGGAAGAGTTTAAGGAGTATCAGTTATAGGTTTTCTCTGAAGATTTGATAGAACTGACCAGTAAACTCATCTGATCGAGAACTTTTGTTTTGGGGGAGATTCTTAATTACTGTTTCAATTTCCTTGCCCATAATTGGTCTGTTCAGTCTATTTCGTCCATGTTCAGTTTTGGGAGATTACAAGAAACTATGCTTTCTTGAGAAAATGGAAACTGAGGTAATGCTTATGTAGCTTATAGTTCACTGGGAATGTGTCATGGGGATGAAGAACAAGGGGAAATGAGTTAAAATCCAAAGAAGTGGCTAGTAAGGCATTGTATTTGCTGCTTGCAAATCACAAAGAGACAGAAAAGACCTCTCCCGAGCTATGTGCACTTATCATATCAAACTTTCCTGCCAGTGGTCCACAAAAGAAAGGATTACTTACCTATCCTGCTCTGTATTGCTGTTTATTTCTTATTGGTAAGAGTTTACCTCAGTGTAGCTAATACCTCACCAAGTTGGGGGACCACTTTGGAAATTGAACTCTTGGGGCTGGAGCTATAGCACAGTGGGTAGGGCATTTGCCTTGCATATGGCCGACCTGGGTTCGATTCCCAGCATTCCATATGGTCCCCTGAGCACCACCAGGGGTAATTCCTGAGTGCAGAGCCAGGAATAACCCTGAGCATTGCCGGGTGTGACCCCCCCCAAAAAAAAAAGAATTGGACTCTTCTATTTACTATGTGCTGTTTCATCTAAGTTCAAAATGGGGAGGTATGATCTGAATTGGTCATCAGCTAAGGAAGTGAATGGAAATGACCTAATAATGTGAAAAGGAATGGAAGTTTAGAGTTCCAGTAAAACCCAAATGAATAGTTTTAATGGAATCCTTATCAGATTAAGCTTTTCTTTCCCAAATATAAGAAATGGAACATATATGTTTTTAGAATTATGTTCAATTTTAGAAAAACAGGAAAAATTACTATATACATGTTATGAACCAAAGATCACAAGACAGGTACATGAATATACAGAGAAACAGAAGGATAGTTCAATAGTCTAGAAATCAATTTGCCACCAGTATATCACTAGAAAAAGTGGTTTTCAGTGTAGGGTTATTTATTTTCCAGAGTGCCTACAATGTTCAAAATTTTTATCATGATTTTGTTTTAATTTTCTAATTAATATAAGTAGCATACATAAAAATGCAACTGTTATTTAAGAGGGATCTGATTTTAATACATTTTGATAAACTGTCTTTCAGTATAATATTAAATTTCAAACTCTAGACACCAGAATAAAACTCCATAGGGATGCATAAAATATAGACTTTTTTAAAAAGGTAGTTGATGTGACAGATGTTCCTTTTCTATGGTGTCAGATGAAAAATATTATACCTTTTTAAGAAAGCATTATATATAGTAAATCCCACTAAACAAATCATCTATGTTGGTTTGACATATTAACAGATGAAAATAAGAAATTAAAGAAATTATATCACATCTGAGGTCCTAAGAACTTTTAAGAATACAAAATGAGGTTATGAGTCAATTTTAATAATACCTTGGTTAAAACAATTTCTCATGCTTTCAATTTAGGTCTTAAATTTAAAACTGAAAAAAATTCAGGGACATTGAAGAAAGGGTTATCATAACACACTTTGCTTTTATATGACAAATGGTAAAGGAGGCCAGGCATTTAGAATTTTATATTTTATCTTCATTCTGACTAGATTTATACAGAATTAAACTGTCTTAACAAAAGAAAAGCTTGCCCTTTACTCAAAAGTTTTTAGAATTAAATGATGAGAATCATTTTCAAAATTCAGCAAAATTTTCTAAAATCTGGCTATGGTGTTTTTTAAAAGAAATTTATTTTAGATACCTCAGGGGGAGGCCTGGAGCGATAGCACAGTGGTTGGGCTTTCTCCATTCACGTGGCCTACCCGAGTTCGATTCCTCCATCCCTCTCGGAGAGCCCGGCAAGCTACCGAGAGTATCGAGGCCTGCAGCATAGCCTGGCAAGCTCCCCGTGCTTGGATATGCCAAAAACAGTAACAATAAGTCTCTCGATGAGAGACGTTACTGGTGCCCGCTCGAACAAATGGATGAACAATGGGATGACAATGACAGTGACCTCAGGGGGACCCTGCGGATGCGGGGGATCAAACCCAGGCCGGCCACTTGCAGGGCCAGCGCCCTTCCTTGCACTATAGCACCAGCCCTGATAACACTATCTTCTTCCCACCAGCCGTGTGCTGTGAATGGGAACTTGTCAGACCTTGCTCACTGTTGGATCATTAAACAAATATTTATGGCTGCTGCCAGGTACTCTGAGAACTTGAATACCTCTGTTCCCCAGCTGTTGGGAGTTTGCCTAATTCTCCGTGGCTTGCGTGTTGCTGGGATTTCGTGAATGTGTTTCTGAGACAGGACGCCTGGTCTGCTTGGAAGCACGCTTGCTACAAGAAATGTGTCGCTCTTGGCATTTTCTTGTGGTTGAGAGAGACATTTGGGGGTTTTGAATTTGATTATTTTTAAAGGGAGACTAGTGTCACCTTGTCGCCCTTTCCAATTCTGGTAGCTGTTATAACTGGTTTTCTCTCTCGTCTGTCAACTCATCAGTCCTAAGAAGTGCGCCTCGCAGATGGTTTTTCTCTTAAACGCGGGAGGAAATGGTTTCCTCAAGGCCGCGGGGAGTATTCCCGGGAGAGCTGTCTCTCGTCCCTCCTCCGAGAATTAATGAAACATGTCTTTGGAGAGTGACATCTGTGTTGTGCAGAGCATCTTGGCTGATTACTTTTGGGCTGAGCCATTCATGGTCATTGCAACAATGGAGGAGCCACTCGAGTCCCGTGTGTGCACCTGAGCCCAGCCGAGACGCTGCCCCCCGCGCCGCAGGCTGACCCCATTGAGGTCGGGGTGGAGACCAAGGTCGGCTCGGGACTCGGAACAGTGGCCGCTAGGAGAGTCCGCGCATCACATCCCAATAACGTGAATGAAGGGGCCGAGAGATGGGCCCCTGCCTATCTGTTAATAGGCCACTTTACATTCTGTTCTCAGCTCCTGAGGCATTGAGAGAGGTGGGGTGGGGGAGGAAGGATGAGAGAGAGGGGGAGGGGGAAGAGGGGGAGAGAGAGGGGGAAGAGGGGGAGAGAGGGGGAGAGAGAGAGATGGGTAGAGAAGGGGAGAGAGAGGGGGGAGAGAGAGGGGGAGAGGGAGAAGGGGAGAGGGGAGGGAGAGAGAGGGAGAGGGAGGAGAGCCGTCCTGTGAGTCTGGGGGCTGCCTGCCTTGGGACCCGGGCCTGCTAGCCCGGCGTCTATAAAGAGCCCTTGAGAAGGAACGACGCCCGGAACTCCTCAGCTGTCCTTCCCGTGGACTCAAGTTTAGGTTCTCCTGGTTTCTTAGCCAGTTCAACACTGATGCAACATTCTGAGCTTCGGAGACAGCTTGTGGTCGGGGCCAGCTCGGAGGCCCCCTGGACTTTGTTTCACATGCGGTAGTTGGGGGGCTGTACCCTTGGAGCTACATTTCTTTCTCTTTCTTTTTTTTAATTTAAATTTTGTTTCTTTCTTCTTTTCTTTTTTTTTTTTTTTGTTTACTCTTTGGGTCTCACCTGCGGATGCTCAGGGGTTACACCTGGCTCCACACTCAGGAATTACTCTTGGCGGTGCTCGGGGGACCCTGTGGGATGCTGGGACTCGAACCCGGTCAGCCATGTACAAGGTCAATGGCCTCCTTGCTGCGCTATTGCTCTGGCCGCAGAGCTGCATTTCTGTAAGCACTTTTTATTTCTTAGGAAGTTACCTTTCTTCCCCCTCTCCCAGCTTTGCTTTCTAAACCAGGAAGGAATAAAGCTTTGTTGCCGGAAGTACCCTGGGAGACTGGAACACTCGGCTCTGGGAACAGCAGCTGTGCACTGCGCCTCAGCCTCTGCTAGGGCGGCAGGCCCAGCGAACGTGTGAATGGAGCAGCAGTGTGAGATGAAAACCTTTGTACATAGGGCTGTGGTGTGGCCTGCCGGGGGGTCCCGCACCCCTCTTCCGGAAAGCAGTGCCTGGGGGCTGGAGCCATAGCACAGCAGGTAGGGCGTTTGCCTTGCACGTGGTCGACCTGGGCTCGATCCCCAGCATCCCATATGGTCCCCCAAGCACCACCAGGAGTAATTCCTGAGTGCAGAGCCAGGAGTAACCCCTGAGCATCGCTTGGGTGTGACCCAAAAAGCAAAAAAAAAAAAAAAAAAAAACCCAAAAAAATAGAAAGCTGTGGCTGTGTGCCCACTCGGGGACAGACCCAGTGCTCCTCCATGTGTTTGGGCCCGGGTCTGACCCCCCCCTCCTATCCCCCACGGCTCACAGCCTGTGTGCTCTCAGGCCCACAGGCCTGCTTTCCTCCCGGGGAAGCAGCGTCAGGATTTGGGCCCCGACAGAAGTGGGCGCAGGCTGTGGGCCAGGAGGTGGCAGGCAGCTCGGGTGCCCCATGTGGGGAGACAGAGGCGCCTTTTCGCGGCCTGTTCTCCAGGCACACTCAGTTCCTGGAGGCCCGGTGGTGGCAGAGGTGTGGCTGTTTTCGGCAGGCACCAAGGGAGCATGGCCGGGTCCCAGGGGCCAGTGGCCATCACGAGACCCCACGGAAGCGTGGGGAATGCCAGCTCCTCTGCGTGGAGCAGGCCTGTAGGAAGGTGGGCTGGGAGCCACGAATGCCAGTCACTGGGTGCAGCTGAGCAAAGGAAGGGGGGCAGGATAGACAGAGATCCCTCTACTTAGTATTTGGGACGTATTTATTGGTAGTATTAGTTATTACTAGGACTGGGACAATAGCACAGTGGTTAGGGCATTTGCCTTGCACGCAGCTGACCCGGGTTCAATTCTTCCATCCCTCTCGGAGAGCACTAAAAGCTCCCGAGAGTATCCCGCCTGCACGGCAGAGCCTGGCAAGCTACACGTGCAGTATTTGATATGCCAAAAACAGTAACAACAAGTCTCACAATGGAGACGTTACTGGTGCCCACTCCAGGAAATTGATGAGCAAGTGGAAGACAGTGCTACAGTGCCACCATAATTTACAATATTGATACGGGGAGGGTTTTGTATGCAAAGGACAATCCTACACCACACCCTCCACCAGCATCCACTTTCCTCTACCATGTCCCAATGTGCCCCGACGGAACCCCCTACAATGACTGTGTTTGTTACCTTATCCTTTTGATATTAAAGAAATATTTTTTTCTGAAATTTTTACCAGTACACTGTGAGCTTCTGAAGCAAGAGAAAGAGTAATGGGTATCAAAAAAGTCATAGCAAATATCAAAGAATGTGTTATAAATGTCAGCTATGGTTCTCAGTGCAGCATACATAATATTAATCATTTAATGTTGAGAAAATTTAATACATATTATTTTTATTCCATTATATAGATTAAAAAACTGAGGCAGACAGGTCAAATAGCTTGTGGGTAGCAAATGATAGCTTTGAAGTAAAGAAGGCGGGCTCCATGATAGCCTACACTTCCTTTCATTGTAATTTAGGAAGTTGCAGGAAAGGCAAAATTGTACATTATGTAGAAAATATTCTGCCATGAAGCATCTCCCTGACATCTCTTTGATACAGATGTCTAATTATGGCTATTTATAATACATATATCCAGAGAGCTGAAATCTTACATCTGCCTTATGGACCTTTTTTCTATGAAGTATTACCCATGCTATGAAAAAGAAATGATCCTGATCATTTGTTTCATTACTGTTTCATTTTTTTAGTACACTTCTCATAGGTAATGCTACTAATTCTGCCAAGTATAATTTTTCTGTCTTCTGATTTTACTATTCCAAAATAATGCAGAAACATGATATTGACATTGATGTAGGTTATATATCAATAGCATATTTATAGTTTATATAGATTTTCAATTTACTAGTCATTAAAAAAAATTAGAAACTTTTTCTTAAAAGCATATCAGTCTTCCCTTTTTTCAAGTCTTATTTTGCTACCAATAATATTGAAATCATGAAAATTATTGCTTTGGTTTTTACAATTAATAAAAAGGTGCTTTTATAAACATAGTCATTGAATTATAAATTTACCAATGAAGAAATATAGTGATGATTTCAGAAACTGATGTTTTGTGCTTATTTTATATTTAAATCCATATAGAAGAGAAAATAGTATTAAAATGAATTTACAAGAGTCGTATAATAGAGACTGGCTTAGGACTTACATCTTTACTATAATTAGACCAGGAAGCTGGAAACAGTGGAAGATATAGAGAAAGATAGGACTAAAAGAATATTTTGCTTTTCCAGGTACATAAAATACACTAAGCTTTTGAAGTTTTGAAATAAATTGAGAAGCATATAGTCAAAAATAATATGGTTAATATCCAAAATGATCCCAATGAAGTCAGTAGTGTTTATATTCCCTAAATTAAGGCTAATCGTGATAACATTAGGAAAGACAAATATTGAGTTTTCTAATTAATATATGAATTTTTCAAAGACTTGATAGTTTGATATATAGATTTAAATATGTATATATTTGGGGGGTCTAAAACAATTTTCTGGGGGCCCCCAGCAGTTCTCTGCTCAGTGCATCTATGCTCAGGTTGAGAATGCAGAGCTAATCAGATGACCAGGGACCACGAGAGCCATCTAGTAGGTGCTGAGTGTGGAGGGGGAGGGGCCCTCAGGGCCACACCCCACAGTGCTGTGCTAGCAGAGGCTTATGGCTCAGGATGGGCCAGGAACCTCTGTGCTATTGCCCTGGCACAAGTATGGTATGTCATTTTGTTGTTTTCTGGCCACACCCTGAGGGTGTCACACCTGTGCCCTGTGACCATGCAGTGCCACAGATTAATCCAGAGCTCCTGCATGCAAAGAAAGTACTCAACCAGCTAAGCTATCTCTCTGGTCCTTGCTTGGTGTATCTTAATAGAAAAATCAAAACCACAGAGAGAGACAGTGTTAATTTATTTTTCATTTTAAATTGAGAGTATTGAATATTATTAAACATTTACTATGATGGCACTATTTCATGATATAAGTAGTACAGTATATTGAGTATTACTCTTTCATTAGGTATTTAGATAAAATCTTGTTAAATTTTCTCTTATTAAAGTAGGGTAAATATGTTGGAACAGAAATCTGTCTCCAGGGGGCGGGAGCGATAGCACAGCGGGTAGGGCGTTTGCCTTGCACACGGCCGACCTAGGTTCGATTCCCACCATCCCATATGGTCCCCTGAGCACCGCCAGGGGTAATTCCTGAGTGCAGAGCCAGGAGTGACCCCTGTGCATCGCCAGGTGTGACCCAAAAAGCAAAAGAAAAAAAAAAGCAAATAAAAAAATCTGTCTCCATGTCTCTGATGATTTCTTTGGAATGAATTTCCTGAGAACAGAGTTTCATTGGAATAGTTAACTCTAGATGATATAAAATAATTTTCAGTGGCAGGTTAAAGGAGTAAGTTGTGACATAGTCATCAGTATTTGAACAGCACAACTTAGTCACACACAAAAATTGCATCTGATTTTCTGATTCTCTCTAGTTCAGTCACTTCACTTGGAAAGCCCCTCTATACATACATGGCAATGGAAATGTTGAATATGCATTTCCATTTGAAAGATCGTCACATTTTTCCATGATACTAACAATGACTACGATGACTCTAAAAGTTCATTTTTAAAAATATGTTTTTAATTTTTTAATTTAAAAGTTTTAGAACATGCCTGTCACCTACCAGGCAGTGTGATTAAGGGCGGGAGGAAGTGTCTGTTTGCTTGATATAGGGTAGCACAGAGTCTCAGTGCAAAGCATGTTTGTGATCACATTCATGTTCTGTAAAGGGCTAGTCTTAAGGATAAAATCATCCACTTGTTATTTTTCGTCCTACTTTTATTAAATTTGGAATGCAAATGAGATGTGGTTATTTCCTTTTGTATGCCTTAAAATTAAGTTGTCTGTCCTAACAGTAGTGATACTTATACACTGTTTCCCCAAAAAAGCAACACTGATTCAAAGAGAGCTATACAACAAAAACAAGAAGAGAATTGCTCAGTAGCCCAATGCACTTGATTGAAAATAAGTTCCAAGCTTTTATGCAGTCCTACAATGCTGTTCCTGGGCACCAGATATGGCTGCTGGATCCTTCTTAAGTCCAAATCCAGTCCCTCTTGTCTGCTCTCTCTCTCCCCAGTCCCATACCTTTCTCACTTACCCGATCTGTCACTTACTCTCTTGATCAGGGAACTTCCTGCAGATATTCACGACTCATTTTTCCCAGAGCTGCTGGCAAATGCCTTCTCTGATTCCCCCCTTCACTTTCTAAGATCTGAACTTTTTTCCTCATAGAATTTATCTGTGCCTGATATTATATATTTTTTATTATCCTTTGCTTCTTAATTATCCTCCTTCACAATGGAATAGAAGCTTGACCACAACAGAGACTTCTTGTGGGTTAATCAGTCTACTCCCGTTAACTGACATTACACTATCACCTAATAGGCTTACAATATCAGAACACTAATACAGTGCATATGCTGTTAGGGCCCAAAGAGGTACAATACATTCTTTATATTCTCCCTGTCAAGTCAGCTGATACTCTAATTGGATTGTAAAACTTAAAAAGCAGTAAGTGGTGCTGGAGCGATAGCACAGTGGGTAGGGCATTTGCCTTGTACGAGGCTGACCCGGGTTCGATTCCCAGCATCCCATATGGTCCCTTAAGCACTACCAGAAGTAATTCCTGAGTTTATGAGCCAGGAGTGACCCCTGTGCATCACTGGGTATGACCAAAGAAGCAATAATAATAATAAAAAGCAGTAAGTTATTGCATAGACTCATGTAAGTAATCAAGTGATAAACTTTTAAAATAAACTATATTTAGGGCTGGAGAGATAGTACAACAGGTTGTGCATTTGCTTTGCGTGCCACTGACCTTGGTTTAATCTCCAGCAGAACATATGGTCCCCCAAGCTCTGCTAGGAGTCCCTCCTGAGTACCAAGCCAGGAATAGCCCCTGAGCACTGTTGGGTGTGGTCCACACCCCCAAATTAATGCAATAAATTTCATGTGCATAATGTAGTATTGTCTTATTATGATGTATTATATTTCATTTGTTAAAATAATACTGTAAGATTGCTCTTTTTAGCTATGCATCTACTATCCACTAAGTTCCATACCATTCTCTTGCTCTGCCCATCTCATTTAAATGCCTACATTCGAGAGTGAGAAAGCAGAAAATTCATTTTTTTCTCCTGCATGGTTGTAAACAATTTGTATGAGCTCTTTTGGAGGTAGCCTGTTCAAGAAGAATCTAAATATTGACATGCCCCAGGGAGCATGGGGCTGGGTGCTAGTAAGAGAGAGTCTATGCAAAGAGTGACTGACCACATGAATGGCTAAGCAATGTACCCAGAACTCCAGGAACCCTGGGTCTTCAAAGGCCATACCAAGAATTATCTGTATAAATATATAATATACATATATATAGACACAAATATGCTTTTGAAATAGTATAAAAATATTTATTTATTTATATTTATTTATATATTTAAGTAAATATATAAATAAATATTTATATCTATATTCTTTTTAATACTAAAGCCATCATTTTGTGTAAACTTTGGGTTCCACCCAAGCTGGAACTAGCCTCATATGTACACACATACATATATACACATCTATGTATATAAAAATATAACTTTAAAAAGATGCACACCAAACTGATAAATACATTGGTTTGAGGGAAGTGTTTATGTAAGATCAAGTAGGGAAATATTTTAAAATTTTACTTCACATATCTTCATAATTTTTCTACCATGTTTTGTGTGTTTTTAAATTCTCTGTCAAATAGAATATGCTTACTTCTTCAATTAAAGCAACTGTTTGGACTTGGTAGTGGAAGAAAATATGACACATCTTTCTTGTTTACCTCATAGCTAAAGTTTTGTAAAGGTTGCTATCATTATTTTTATTTTTAGCGTTTATTGAGGTATAATTTATCAAAAATTTCACATTGTGTCATTCAATGACATTAACAGAAGTTATGAATGCATGGATTCAACAGCACAATCCAGAATTATTATTACACTCCTCCCCAATTTCATTGAGCATAAGCACAGGCTTTAAAATTATTATTTTTAAAAATCTGCATGTATAAATAAGGTAATAGACATTTTCCAATGGAAACAAACCCTGAAGTGTTGTCAATAGAGCTGAGCACTAAGGCTGTTTAGAGAAAAGCATAGGATCTAGGGACAGTGATCTAGGGATAATTGTGCTTTTTTAGTGCTTGCGGTATGGTTGCATTATAAGCATAGTACAATATCAATACTATTGTAAACCACGCTAACACAATATGACATAATCAAAAAATCTATATGTAAGAACTATATACGTACTTATATATTTGTATATAAATATTATCATCACTTGTTCAGCTCTTATCATTCTTCTCTCATTCCTTGTGACTTTTACTGTAGCACTCGTTGAACCTTTCCTTTCCATAGTCATCTATAGTTATTATTAAATCATTTGTTATTAAAGATTTTATATAAAAATAAGAAGAATAAAATAGCTTCAATACTTTTCTTACTTTAAGCTTTGGGTAATTTCCGTACCATCTTCTAGGTGTTACCTAGAAAAGGCTTTGCAGAGAAAGACCAGGGATGTTATCTGATAAACTTGTCTCTGAGAATGTCCCATGGTATGACATATCTTCTCTTTTAGAGGATACCATTTCAATGATAGTTGTCCAAATCTAGTATTTAAATATATGGAATAATACAGACTAGTGTGCCAGGCCTGACAGTAAGAAAATTTGTTTAGGAAATCTTAGTACCATTTTCACATCCTAAGTATTGCTCTGGGAGGTAAAATACCTCTTGGGTATGCAAGATACCAAGACAAAATTAATTATTGCTTGCTTGCTTCCTTTCTTCCTTACCATGTAACTTAGATGAAATGGGAAGAGAGTGGTGACTTTGAAAGAGGTCTTTCTGCCTTTCTTTTACCCACCTCGATCACCTGGGAAGTGCCTAGGCAGAGTTAGGATTATTGAAGTCTGCTATGAGGCAACTTCAGGGTGTGGATGCTTCCATCTCACCAGCTCTACCAGATAGTCATTAGCCTGCACCTGAGTTCCACTTTAGCTTCAGGGTCTGGGAATTAATCCCCACCACTTAATTTTCTTGGGAAGCCATGGCCTCAGGCTTTATCAAGTAATTTGGTCTTTGCAGTAAAAATAAAATTTAGTCTTGCCCATGGATTTTTTTTCTGCTTCATTGACTGCCCTTGCAAAAATAAATTTCAGGAAAGACATGAATAATGAAGTTAAGATTGATTTATTTGGGAACTCTGAAAGGAGAGCTACGTGCTCAAGAGAGACCATGGACTTTTCCAGAGTGGAGGGATTCTAGTACACATCCTAAGAGTTGAATAAAGAGTATCATAAAGTATAATACAGTGCACGTATCAGGCAGAGATTTCAGTGATCCCAGATTAGGAGAATGTTCACCTTTCCCTATGGAAAATGTTTATACAGTTTTCCCAAATGGTCCACACCAGACTCAATTGCTGGTGTGTTGATGTTGGATAACATTGGGTTTTCCTTGCTCCTCCCACAGGGAGCTTAGGATTATTGAGCTACTCCCACAACAGTGCCCCTGAGGTGCACCCAATTCCATCAAGCACTAATAATCCTATATTGCTTTTCTCTTTCTTTTATGTCATTTGCATAGTTTATTTAGCAATGTTCTTTTTGTATAGACACAGGAAGACAGGTCATGCTATGCTGTAACATGGGAGTTAATTGTCTCCAAAATTATATTTACTCATGGGAATCCATATTTAATTGACTTAAGCCTCAGTTGCCCTTAGTTCCTAGCACCTCAAAAGCCGAGTCCTGATGAGGGACTGGATGGACCCAGGGAAAGCTGTGAGCTACCCTGGCATCAAAATGGGCCAGGCCAAGTGCCATAATATTTAACTATAAGAGCATAGTCATGGACAAACTCTGTCATGACCCAAAAAGAAGTAACTGAATAAGGACCCTGCTGGGGTTAAGAAAAACTAACCTGGCCTGAGGACTGTGGTCTGGAATATATAGTGAGATGTCCCCAGGTAAAGCCAAACTTTAAGCTTAATATGCCTCTAACTGTGTTCATACACAATGACATTGCTAGAAATATTATAAGAAATAAATTTACTATGACTGTTTAAATAGGAGGGCTGGAGTGATAGCACAGCAGGTAGGGTGTTTGCCTTGCACGCGGCCGACCTGGGTTAGATTCCTCTGCCCCTCTCAGAGAGTCTGGCAAGCTACCTAGAGTATCCTGCCTACACGGCAGAGACTGGCAAGCTACCCGTGGTATACTCGATATGCCAAAAACAGAAAAAAGTCTCACAATGGAGACATTACTGGTACCCACTCAAGCAAATCAATGAACAACAGGACAACAGTGCTAAGACAGTACTTACTATAGTTTAAATGGGTTACTAGCTGAGGAAAGGAGATAGCAATACACCCTGGATAGAATCTCCCCCTTGAGCGGATCTCCTAGTCATATTCATCATCAGTTGATCGTCAAATTTCTTGAGTGACCTCAGTAATGTCTCCATTCGTCCTAGCCCTGAGATTTTAGAAGCCTCTCTTTACTCGTCCTTTCCAATGGTGCCACATTGGAGGCTCTTTCACGGTCAGGGGAATGAGACACATCATTGTTACTGATTTTGGCATCTAAATACGCCAGAGGGAGAACTAGGCTATAAGACGTCCAGGAGCTTGGTTATATAGTCTTTGGATGTTGGCCGTTGGTTACAGGGTGCCGGGGGCGTTTCTGAGCATGACTACCTAGCAACTGGAAAATGGGGAATCGGGGTGGAAGAGGCCCAGTGCCGATCCAAGCAGGTTTGGAGATCTAAGCCCCGGGTCCCACACACCTGGGTTCCTCTGCTGGTTCCTTCATGTGTGAGGCTTGTCTGGACGTGTGGAGAAGGGCCCTTGAGCATGGCTGTGGCTGGGCTCCAGAGGTCTTCGGTTGCAGGGGGTCTGCTCGGGGTGGGGAGGGAAACTGAAACCCATCCCATGTAAGGGACCCCTCTGAAGACAACCAGGCACAGGAGCAAGAGACTCTCCTAGTAATCTGGATTAATCTCCTCAAATAAGATTTTGTCCTTGAATTAATCTCCTGAAGGAGTAGCTTTACCTCTGTTTTTTATTATGATAATATTCAACCCCACCTTTGTATCCCCACCCTTCATGATTTCTATATAACTATGCTGTAAGGGGTAAGAGAGGACTAGACATTGAAGACTAGAGGAGGAGAATGGGGACTTTGGGACTTTGGATTCTTTGAGAACTAGATGTTGAAGACTAGAAAGTCGAGGAATAAACACTGAAGATAGGAGGATGAGAACTGACACTTTGTGACTTCGAGGACAAGAGTACAAGGACTCTGAGAGGACTATGAGACTACATCGAGATGAGGAAGAAGATATAATCAAAGAGAGGACTTTGAGGTCTATGAGGAAACTAGGATTATGGAACTATAATCAGTGGAACTAAGACCAAAGCTACAACTATGACTGTGCTGTAAGGGGAGAGATTGGACTATGCTGGGGAGGAGAGAGAAACAAGTGGTCTACTGACCAGCCTGGGGCCCAGTTCCTGTTCCTTCTTTTCCCCATGCTTCGTTCATCTGTCCCTCCATCCCCGCCATTGTGGACCAGCCTCGGAAGGTGGCTCTCAACCACCAAACACTCAAGGCCCCTGTCACATGCATGTCCCCATGCCCTTTTCCTTGGAAACTCACATGTTGACAACTAGAGCCCAGACTGTTGGAGATGTTTTCTTATTACACCTTTGTTTGTTTGAGTTAGAGTCTTTCTTCTCAGGGAGTCATGCTCTAGGCCTTGCACTTCTATATTTTAATGGAAACTTTTTTTTTTTGCTTTTTGGGTCACACCCAGCGATGCTCAGGGGTCACTCCTGGCTTTGCACTCAGGAATTACTCCTGGCGGTGCTTGGGGGACCATATGGGGTGCCGGGGATCAAACCCGGGTCGGCGGAGTGCAAGGCAAATGCCCTACCCGCTGTGCTATCGCTCTGGCTCCATTAATGGAACTTTTTAATGGAATTCCCACCCACTTAAAAAGTTTATGTTTCAAAGACTTTAATGATTTGGATGATTTGGCCTTTAGATACATTAATATATTCTAATCCACATTACCAGGGCCCCCTGTCTGCTTGCCTGCTATATTTCCTCCCTCCTTCCATCCCTCCCGTCTTTGGTTCTTCTTCCCTCTTCTCTTAATCATTAATAAGCACAAAAGAGAGCATTTACAGCTTTGTTTACCAAAGTAGAAAATACAACCCCTGGGGGCTATCAGAACAATCCAGGAGAGCAGAAATGGGCTCAGGAACAATGAAGGATATATTTGTTGGCTTAAAGATGCTTTCTGATTGGCTGGAAGACATAGTACAGCAAGTAAGGTGTTTGCATAGCATCTGGCTGAGCCAGGTTGGATCCCAGGTCCTCTAAGCACTGCTAGGAGTGATCCCTGAAAGAACCAGGAGTAAGACCTGAGCACTACCTGGTGTGGCTTCAAAATCGAGATAACAAAAGAGCAGCTTTGTTGGTCTAAATAAATTAGATGGAGGGGTAATGCTCAGTGATTTTTTTTCCTCAAAAGGGGGAAGTAGGGTAGATAATGTTGGGGATTTCTGAATATAGCAAGCCTCATTTTTTCTCACTTCATGATAGATTTTTTTCATTGTTATAAATCCAGTGAGACTTTTTTGGCTATTATAAAGATATCAGAAACAAAAGAGCACAAGGTATAGCTAAGTACTAGAAGAAAATATTTAAAACATGGCTTTTGTATTTAGAAGTGAGAGGAAACCAGTGATATCTAAAATAGTGGATGGGAGTGAAAGCTAAAGTAAATGGATATAGGGCATAGTACAGTCAAGGATAACAAGTGCCTTATGTTTTACATATCATGTTGCCCAGTAATATTGTTTCTATACATTCTATATATATCTAAAATAAAAATTATTTGATACCTATTTGAAGTTAAACCTTCCATTAAAGTTTAGATCTTATTTTTCTTTTTTATTCTACAATAGGCAGATATCAAATTAATAAAAAAAGAAGCATAGCATTCCCTTCCCTACCTTGTTTCCATAATAAGTTTTTATGATAGTTAAAATTTAATTGGATCCTGGCTCTCCGCCCAGATGTGACCCCGAGCAGCCGCACATCAATGGCTCCTTCGTACCTGAACACCCATGGTCCCAGAGGCCAACTAACTACTTTTGGCATCCAGTGGCTTCTAGCAGAAATGCCTCTAGACTGTGAACTAAGTTACGGCCCCATGCTGCCCGGGCAGGGGAAAGGTTTTCTCTCTTGGCCTTTCCTTTCCCCAGCAGGGTGTCGACTGCCACCTTATAAGCCCACTAAACAGAGGTACGAGCTTGCAATGACATGAATTCTGGCTGAAATTTCTCTGGACTTAATTACTAAAATACCAGAAATCCGAAACCTCATATACTCTTCATTTCTCAGCAATGGAAAACAAATTATCAAATGATGCCTTTTCGGCAGGTCTGATTGTTGGGGGAAAATTCCGAGTAATAATAGTGAGTTTTCTGTTGAAATATTAAATCTAATCAAAGTAAAGAGAAAGTAAAGTGAAAATCATCAGCCACACAGGCGGGGGTGGGGGTGGGATGGGAGGTATACTGGGGTGCTTGGTGGTGGAACATGTGCACTGGTGAAGGGATGGGTGTTTGATCACTGTATGACTGAGATGTAAGCCTGAAAGCTTTGTAACTTTTCACACGGTGATGCAATAAAAAAATTTAAATTTTTTTAAAAAATTAATTGGATCTTGTGTTTTTCTCTGTATCTACCAAAAATTGGCTTCTTTGTGACCTAGACTGATAGAGTCAATGGTAAACATATTCCTATATGCAGCAGTCATTATTGGCATGACTCATAAAACTAACTTTCCTAAGAAAATTTTAGATACATAATATAAATTCCAAATTCAATTTTCATTAATTATATGGGGAAAAGTAACTACAATATGACTATTAGACCAGAAGAAATATTTTTATGAAATTTAGGTATTTTACTTCATTATAAAATATCATTCAAATAACTTTGTGGGCAATGAATAACTTTGTGGGCAATGTAAGGTTTCCTTTAAGCTTTTTTTTATTTTTGACTTTTTGGGTCACACCCGATGATGCACAGGAGTTACTCCTGGCTCTGCACTCAGGAATTATTCCTGGTGGTGCTCAGGGGACCATATAGGATACTGGGAATTGAACCCGGGTCAGCCGAATGCAAGGCAAATGCCCTATTCCCTGTGCTATTGCTACAGCCCCTAAGCTTTTATAAAATCTATAAATTTTTTTGGTATATAAAAACAATCATACATTCTCAATGGTACCACCTCTGATAGCAATTAATTTTATTGCTTTCAATATTTTGCCAAGAAAATGAGTAATAAAATTTTGGAGTGCTTCACGATCAGGAACTTCCTTTTATTCTAGTCTCATGAATTCTGACATTTATTTCAAAAGGCCATCATTTATATAGACATGAACCAATCTTTGACATTGTCTTGTAAGTTTCTTAAGGAAAGTTCTTTTAACCTAAGACAAATACAAAACACCCAAACAGTATGCAGCTTTGCACAAGGCAGTAAAACTTAGCATATTTCCTAATATGTGAATATCTTGGCTCTGTAGTAATTTCCGTTCTCATAAGTCAGGCTGCGTATTATCCTCCTCTTGCTAGAGTGTTTCTTGGACACCATCCCACAAAAGAAAAGCACTGTGGCACTGTTCTCCCGTTGTTCATCGATTTGCTCAAGCGGGCACCAGTAACATCTCCATTGTGAGACTTATTTTTACTGTACTGCACAGCAGAGCCTTGAAAGCTACCCATGGTGTACTCAATATGCCAAAAATAGTAACAACAAGTCCCACAAAAAAGTATAAAAAAAAGAAAACAAGCTTCAATTCTTCTGTACTCATATTAGCCCCCTTTTCAGGCATCTCCTTGATGTCTTTAAGTGGAGATGAAATTAGAGTAAACAACCTCATCTCCTCACTCTTTCCCTGTGACTGATTTCAGAGATTCAAATCCCCTAGAACTTTCTTAATATGGGTATCAGCTCCAGGCACCAGACACTTTAGGTAATTTCTTGGAGACTCAAATTCAATTCTCTTTTTGAGATTTTTCCTTATTTTCACTGATAAAAGAGAATATGAGTCTGATTTTAGAGGACCTGCACTGACTTTATTTACTCGCCTAATTTTACAGTTAAAAGAGAATTTTCTGCTTTAGCTATTTTAATGTAAAAAAAGAGTTTAAACCTTAAAAACGAGAAATTAAAGTCCTTCATTGTCTAATATTATTAGGCACACTGAAGTTAAAATATCTGTATAGAAAAAATGGTCTCATCTATTTTCTCTTCCTAACCCCTACTATAATCCCTCACTCAGTAACAGTAAGGATAATGCCTATCTTTTCAAGGTCATTGCTATCACATATATGTTTTTTAAATGTATTCTCTACTTTAAAAAGCCCTCATAGAAAAAGTTATAAATAGTTTTGCATAATATAAAATACAAACAAATTGACTACTTTGTTTATCTTGGACCATTTTGATAAGAGGATGATGATATGTCAGTGTATCTTGATGAGTTTTTGGAGGACAGAGACAGGAAGCATGTATACTTTCTTAAGGCAAGTACCTACTAAACCACAGTTGGCACTTCGGCTAGGCAATGAAGCTCCAAAAAATTACCAAAGGAAACGATAAAAATGTGAACTCCATGAACATTTAAATAAATTTTCAGCCTCTTATGCTATTCTATTTAATAGAGGAAAGGATTTTCAATGATAGTAAAAAACAAAACTGTTACAATATTCTTTTTTTTTTTTTTTTTGCTTTTTGGGTCACACCCGGTGATGCACAGGGTTACTCCTGGCTTTGCACTCAGGAATTACTCCTGGCGGTGCTCAGGGGACCATATGGGATGCCGGGGATCGAACCTGGGTCGGCCGAGTGCAAGGCAAACACCCTACCCACTGTGCTATCGCTCCGGCCCCTGTTACAATATTCTTTTAGATATTACTAATAAAATGCTACAGATGAAACAATTGACACCCCAAACCCTAAAATTCTGTTGGAAAAATCTATGTTGTGTTCATGGTGTAGCAGTCATTAAAACAATACTGACAAACATAAGATAAACTAGATCTGTCCAGAAAGAAGGAAGGGAGGGAGGGAAGAAGGGAGAGAGAGCACATGCATGTGCGAGAGAGAGAGGGAGAGAGAGAGAGTGCGATATATAGAGAGAGGGAGAGAGAGCGTGAGATATATAGAGAGAGGGAGAGAGAGAGAGAGAGAGAGAGAGAGTGCCTGCATAGAGGCAGGCTGGGGGACGGGTGGTGGGAGAAAAACTGGGTCATTGGTGGTAGGGAATGGCAACTGATGGAGGGATAAGTGTTGGATTATTATATGACTGAAACCCAGTCATGAACATCTTTTAACTGTGTATCTCACAGTGACTCAAAAATATTTTAAAATTTTAAAATAGGTAAACTAGATTAAACATACAAGGAAACATCCTACAAAGGCAAAAACTGGTGCAAGTTATCTCTGTGACTACAAAGGGCTTAAAAGAAATAGGGAAAGGACCTGAAAAAACTAATAAGATGATTATTTGACGTAGTGAAGTAGAAGTTATCTTGAAGTAGAAGTTATCTGTTGAATTGAAGTCCTCTCTTATTTAAGTTCTCATTTCTCAACTTGAGCTAGGAAGTTAGAAAATGAAAGCATTTACCCCATCATGATTTCAGTATTTTCTTTATCAAGGAAGACCAATTTTTTCCCTTAATACTATTTATCCTTATGCTCTACCTTGTTCTATAACATCACTGTTGTGGAAGCAGGCTCAGTATAATGTAGGCAGAAGTTTGAGTCACAACATTATACAGAATAATCAAGTGCTAGAAATGATAGCACATATACTAAGAACAGATGGAAAATATAATCAGATGTTCCAAAAAATCTACTTAGTAGAAATATCAGAGGAATAATAAATAAGCACCTGCTCCTGATAATAAATGATAATAAAAGAACATAAAACTGAAATAAAGAAAGTATTTTCTTGGAAAGGGACAATCCTATACCCAAGCCTGTTGATCTCCATCTTAGTAAGTGAGAAATGGAAAAGAATATGGAAAGGCACACCTGGGCAATTCTTAAGGCTGGAAGTGGAATACAGTGCTTCCTCTACATGCTCCTCTCATGTGACCATGTGTAACTGAGGGGTTCAGGGAAACAAAATTTTGCTCTGTGTAAGGACAAAAGATGACATTTACTTTGGGTAACAAACTGGAAGTCCCTACATTTTTCTATACTACTAATTATAATTTATTTCTAAGTCTGGTCAACATTTCTGAGTACCTATTTGAATACTCCTAATTTTCCAGGAATAAGAGTCTATTTTCCTCTGACATTTTGGTCTACCCTTAGATCTTGCTAGTCAATTATATGACTTGGCCAAATCTAAAATGAATGCTAGTTCATTAAGGTATATGTCAATAGCTGTATAATTTTCATATATACCAATGAATCATACCTAAGGATACTAAAACCAAGTTCTCATTTACATACTTGTTTATGCATTTCTTTTTTATTTTTTCAGTGAATAAATAGATTCTATTTGGAGGGTTTTTTAAGGTGTGGAGGGGGAGAGAGTGAGAGAGAGAGTAATGCACTCAAGAGAGAACACGGGCTTCTCCAAGGGCAGAGAGAGCCCCTAGACACATCCCAGCATTAGACATAAAAGCATGAAAGTACACATCTCAAGAGGGGAGATGCAGGAGACACATGTGCTCAGGTGCCACATGTGCTCAACTGCATGGGTGCAAGCAGCACATGGGCTCTGGCAGCATATGCGTGCGATTTGGTTATGCACTTCTTGCTTACTTTTTGAGTGATTTTTTTGTCATCATACAGTGATTAGAAAGTGATTAGATAAATAAAAATATAAAGGGTGCAAAATATGTGTTTGAAGTAGATAAAAGCATAATATGATCCTGGTATAAGCAGCCTCTATGACAGCCCTCAGTGATCCCTTCCTTGCATTCATCCCTTAGAAGTAAGTGGTCTGGGTCTGGTGATTCTGTTTAGTGAATTAAACATGGCAGAGATGATAGGATGTTGCTTCAGGAATTAGTTTACAGTAAGTCTGTAACAGCTATTTTGCATCTTCTTTCAGTCACTTTTTTTTTCTGAGGTGAGGCAGCTGCTATGTTGCAAGCTATGTGATAGCAAGGCGCACTTGACAAGGAACTATTGTCTCTGAGCAATGGGAAGGGCTGAAAGGCTGCCAAAAGCAGCAGGAGTGACCTTCGAAGCAGCTCCTTCATCATTTGAGCTCTGAGATGATTCCGTCCATGGCTGACACCTCGATTGAAGATGTCTTTCAGACAGAGAAAATCGTAAAACACTTTCCAGAAACAATAAGCTTTGCAGTAGGAGACTACAAAATCAATGCACAGAAATCTGTTGCATTCTTATGTCTTAACATCAATGGAGAAGAGAAAAATTTTAAGAGACTTCATTTATGATCAGGTTAAACGACAACAACAACAACAACAAACATGTAGTACCTAATATACCTAGGAATAAGTTTAACAAAGGAGGTAAAAAAATTTTAATTTGCTGAAAATTAGAGATCAATCCTGAAAAAAATAAAGGTAAATATAAGGAATGGGAACAGAAGAAATCTGTTCATGAATTGCACAAAACAGCATTGTTAAAATAATCATTTTACCGAAGTAATTTACAGATGAAATGCAATTCCCATCAGAATTCCCATGAAATTTTTAAAGGAAATAAATACTTCTAAAATTTAGATGGGATTATAAGATTCCTGAAATAGCTAAAGTATGACTGTATCACTGTCATGCTGTTGTTCATCGATTTACTCAAGCAGGCTGCAGTAACATTTCCATTCATCCCAGCCCTGAGATTTTAGCAACCTATCCTTACTCATCTTTCTCAACGATTGGAGGCTTCTTTCAGGGTCAGAGGAATGAGACCTGTTATTGTTACTGTTTTTGGCATATTGAATACCCCACAGGGAGTTTGCCAGGCTCTGCCGTGTGGGTAGGATACTCTTGGTAGCTTGCCGGGCCCTCTGAGAGGCATATATATTTATTACCCTCTATGGTTATGTGTTCAGGAATCGCGGCCGCATGGTCCAGAAATGTTCACTTGTGTGAGGCTTGGCCCGAGCATTTGGAAAGTGGCCTGGAGTATGGCCACAGTTGGGTAGTGGAGGTCAGCTGCCAGGGTTAGATCCCTTGGGGCAGGGAGCTCTCACTGCTCACTTCTGGAGCACCCCGAGTGAAAACAGCCTGGTGCGGAGTCAGGTGGCATGGTTATGGGGGCCTCATTTTATGCTCCCTCCGGGAGAAGCAGCCATGAGTTCTGGAGGGTGACTGATGAGGAGATTATCTAGCACTGGCAGGTGGTGGCTTATGGGTGTGACCCCAAGGTCTCTGGAGATTGGGGGAAGCAGGCAGAGAATCTCTGCTCCCAGGTCCCATTGAGCTCAGAGTCCAAGATCACAAAGTTCCGCGTTACCTGGGTTCTGTGGGACTTCGCTCACGTGTGAGGCTCAGCTCAGGAGTGAGCTCTTAGCACAGGCAGATGTAACCCAAAAACAGCAACAAGAAAATTGAGAGCCCATAAGTAAAATCTCACTTATATAAGTAGTTAATTGATGACAAAAAGGCTAGGTACATAAAGTAAAATAGGAAAACCTCTTCAACATTTAGTGCTGGAAAAACGGAATAGCCACCTGCAGTAAACAAATGAATAAGACCATTGTCTCACATTATACACAAAGGGTAATTCAAAATGGATAGAGAGGTGAGAAATAGTGCAATCAGTAGAGCACTTGTCTTGCATGCTGTCGGCTCAGGTTCGATCCCCTGCACCCTAAATGGTTCCCTGAGTCCATCAGGAGAGATCCTGAAGTGCAGAGCACAGCTGGGTGTGGACCAACACACACACAAAAAAAAGATGGATAAAGACCTTGATAACTAACCTGTTTCTATAAAATACACTGAGGAAAACATAGGCAGAATTCTCCAAGTTCTTGCCCTCAGAGGAGTTATGAATGAAAACTCTGTTGGCAAAGGAAATGAATAGAAATTTGACATAAACAAACAAATGTGACTATAGCAAACTGTAAAGCTCTTATACTGTGAAAGAAATGAGACCTAAAATTAAAATACAGACCACTGCTTGGGAGAAAATATTCACACATCAGGCAAAAGGCTAACATCCAAGATCTATAAAGCACTCTCTAAGCGACATCAGTGACAACAATAATAAAAACAATAACAAATAACAGCCCCACCAAAAAGTGGAGAGATGATGAACTTATTCTAATGATGAGGGTCATTATGAATAACTCAACGATGACAATAAATACTGCCAACAGGTATATGAAATATTGTTCAACATCACTGATTATCAAGAACATGCAAATCAAAACAACAGTAATGTATTGTTTCAGACCGGAGAGAAGGGTCTATACCAGAAAGTCAAATGATAAATGCTGACAAGGATGGGACTATTAGTTTGCTCAGCCTCTTTGGAAAATGGTTCGGAGACTTCTCATACAATTAGCAATAGAGCTGCCATTTGAACCTGCAACCCCATCCACACCTGGGCAGCTCCCTCCAGAATACAAATACAGTCATCTGAAAGTACATATGCACACTTACATTCATTACAGAATTATTTATAATAGCAAGATCTGAAAACAGCCCATGTCTAACAACAGATGAGTGGATAAAGAAATTATGGCATATGTATTTTCATTATTTAGCTGTGAAAAAAAATAACTCTTTTTGTTTCCTGTATCTTAGAGGGAATTGAAGGAAGTCATGCTAACTGAAGTGAGTCAGACAGTAACAAACACCAGATGATTTCAGTCATTTGTGTAGTATAAAGAAATATAGCAAGGGGTTAGACAGTTCACAAAGGAAACTACCCTGGCACATGGTCAATAGAACTGATCTAAAGGTGCTGAGGACAGGGATACCCTGAGATAATGGGAGAGGGATCCTGGCACTCTGGTCGTGGGAATGTTGTAAAAGCACTGTAAGTGTAAAACAATAATATTATACTGTTATTAAAAGGAAAAACAAGAATTAGAAAAGATTAAGAATGAACATGGATATTTCATAAATCCTCCAGACACCTTATTTTAACTTTGCTTATGGATAAAATGGAGTTTAGACATACTCATAGTCTATAAAAATTATAATTAAAAGATAATTATTTTCTATAATTACTGGAATTTTTATAAAATTTCACATTCTATACCAAACCAAACCAAAATCTTGCCTGCAATCAAACCAAACGCTGAGACTGTGGAAAGACTTATAAAATATATTTTAAAATTAGGCATATCTTGGGGCTGGAGTGATAGCACAGGTGTAGGGCATTTGCCTTGCATGCGCCTGACCCGGGTTCGATTCCCAGCATCCTGTATGGTCCCCTAAGCACCGCCAGGTGTAATTCCTGAGTGTATAAGCCAGGAGTAACGCCTGTGCATTGCTGGGTGTGACCCAAAAAGCAAAAAAAAAAAAGGCATATCAGGGTCAGGTATATACTATGGGAGTCAAGGCACAAGACTTGCATGCAGTTGACCCCATTCAATCCATGGACCACATGCTCCCTGCCCCACCCTGAGCACCACCAGATCTAGCCCAGGGGTGTCCTGAGCTCTGTTGTTGTTCAGGTAGTTCTTGGTACTACAGAGGCTGGACAACCTCAGTGTTGGTTCTAGTATTATTGATTTGCCAGTCTTATAGATTAAGAATCACCAGGAGTCCCATGAGCACCACTTGTGACTCCTCTCCCCTGCCAAACTGCAAGTCAGGGCTGGGGATGTAGCTTAGTGGTATACTTGCTTTGCATGTGTGAGTCCCTAAGTTCTAACTCTGGCACTGGTAGAGAAAAATGAAAAATCTAAGCAAAAAAAAGTCAATACACAAACATGCACCCATATTGAAAATAATACTCTTGATTATAGATTAAAACATCCCCAACACACCAGGTTGTGTAGCAACATCTTTGGCATTCAACATTGTTCGGATCCCAGTGACTGCAGGACTCCAGGAAGGAGAAATAAGTATAGCTACAAAATTAAAGAGAAACTATGATAATACATGCAGATAATCTTAAGGCATCTCATTAATAAATTATTAGAATTAGAGTTTAGCAAAGTTACCATTAACAAAAAAGTTCATATATAATTCCTGCACTGAAACTAAGAATGTGAGTTTATTGTCTTTGTTCTAATGTGGCAATTGTCCTAAAGTGGCTACTGATTTCAGCCATTTTAACCTTTAATGATGATTCCATTAGGCCCACTTTGTACTTTAAAACATTTATGTGCTCAGAAATTGGGAAAACTCTTTCACTGACTCTTTTCCTCTCTATACCAGCTGAGACTGTGTTGGAAGTGTCGTTTGTTAATGTTGGCATCTCATGACAGAGGTTTCTCAGGTTTTACAAACTGTTTCTGGAGTACTAGAGCATTTCTAGACTCTTGATGCTTAGTAAGCTCTGCAGAAGGCTTTGCCTCAAAAGCAGTGGGAAGGACCTTGATCTGTATAGCACTGACATTGTGAACTCTCTATGTGCATGGGTAGGTATGATAAATAGAAAAGTTGTAAAGCATTTTGGTGAGAAGTGCAAATTTAAGATTGGATCATAAATAAAGTTGACTGGACACTGCACAGAAATCATGGATACCATGGTGATACCTGATAGTAAGCAAGACAGAAGAACTCTTTCCTTCTTTCTCCCCAGCAAAGATCATTTTAAGCTGCAACTGAATTTCAAAAAGTATGTTGCTAATGTGATAGACATGCTAAATTTCTTGAGTTACAGTTATGCTTAATAAAAACTCTGAATTTCTTGAAAACTTGCTCTTTCCTAGGAAGTTTATTATCCTACTTTCTGAGAATTCATTATTCTACTCTTCAAAATTATCAAATTCCCTCCCCCGCAAGTCTAAACTGATGGCCTCATCTCATATATTACAGGACAGGAAAGAACAACCAAGCAATAACATCTGCTTCCTGCGCCCATCTTCTCACCACCAAATCTATCAATTTTCCTGATTGCATTCAGTCCATCTGGTCTAAACCTCGTAAGGTCTGATCATTTCCAGATCAACTCTCCTTAAAGGCTTAAATTCTGGAATTTTCTATTACCTATAACACTTATTTTTTTCTCCCTTCCAAATGTTTCCTCTCAGTATAAATATTTGTGCATTATTGTTCTGTATTTTAAAATTAATTCATCAGGTTGATATTACAATGCTATAGAATTTAAGGTTTAATTTCATATTACATGTGTATAATCCTCACCTCATCAGCACTAAAGTTCCAATGCCATCTCGCACGTATATAATCATTCATTTCACCTTAGTTTTTTAAATATCTTTCATTTAAGATTAAAGTATAACTGCCCCTTGACTGTAATTGTCACCCTAGCTACCACTTCATTTTCCTTTTCCTCTTCATAGCAAAACTTCTAGAAAAACTTGGACACACTCACCATTTTATCTCCTTTCCTATATCCCATCAACCAATGTAAATCTAGCTTCCTCTCCACCTCTATTCTAAAGATGTTCATAAAATTCTACTTACTGCAGAGATAAGTTTTCTGTTAAATGATCAGTGGTTTAAAGAAAGCAGTTATGCATGAATATTTTGTACAGTCACTAAATGGTAAGTACATTGCAATTTAGTTTGATGAAATGTCTTCCATTAAGGAAATTTCTTTCATTTAAGAATTTATTAAATGTTGTCCTTTAAAATTTCATCTTTATATCAATTTACACCTTTTATTACACTTTTATTAGAAGTAACTTACCAGAAGCACATCGTTCAACAAAATAGAGAGATGATGAAAGAAAGAACATTTTCAAAAGGTCACAAATAATGAAAGTTACTCAGTATGAATTACAAAATAAGCACAAACTTCAAAAACCAAGGAAACTGAACTATATCTACTGAAGTGATAAAAAAATTTCCAGAATTATTATGGCTACTACATTAGGGATTTTTCCATATTTTAACATTTATTATTTTATTATTTGTGAAATAATTTAGAGTTTATGGAAATAATTTCAAAGATAATTTCCAAAGATAATACAAAGAGTTACCATATAGCCTTCTTGGGTTCCCCTAATGTTACATCTTGGGTACCATGTTGGTAATTTTGAGGGTGGGCCTCTGAAGTATTGCTCAAATGGCTCAAGGGCCACTTTGTGGGTGCTTGAGGACCTTTAGATTTGCAGTTGGAAATTCTCAGAGGACTATGAGGTCAGCCATATGCAAAGCACGTAGCATAATCCCTGTACTATCTCACAGGTCCCTGTATGTTTAGTTGAAAGAAAGCAACATTGGTCCATTACTATTAACTAAATAGTATATTGTTCATATTTTTATCACTTTGTCCCTTAAAAGTTATTTACTTCGGAATTCTATCTATCTAGAGTATCTCATTATATTTTATCATCCAATATCTTTATACTCTCTTGTAATAGTTTCTCATTTTTTCCCTTGTTACTGATTTCCATGAATGTCTTGAAGGATACTGATCAAGTATTTTGTAGAACATTTCTCAATTTAGGATTGTTTGATATTTTCTTCACACCTAGACAGAGATTTGGGGTAAATAGCCACAGAGGTGAATATTCTTGTCATGTCATAACATATCAGTATGAGTTTATCATGAATGATGTTAACCACCATTATTTGGTTAAGTGATATTTGTAGAAATCATTTACTGTAAATTTACTGTTTTCATTATTTGAAAATACTCTGTTCTTTGGATACAAGACACTAAACCCAGCCCATACTGAGAAGTGAGAATGGTATCAAACCATCACTTGGTAAAGAGGATTTTTATTACTTAGAATTGTTTTGTAAGTATATTTTTCTCTTTCCCCAGTTTATATATGTATATAAAAATGGATTCACCAATATTTTCTAACACTTTAGGTTATAAAATATTATTCCTAATATTGTTATTATTTTGGTCAAATTACCCCAGTTTTAGCCATTTGGGAACTCTCATTTGTTTCTTGTGTCACTTTAATACCCTCTCACCCTAATTCATTGCTATATGACACTATAAGATACTCCAGGCGGGGCCGGAGCGATAGCACAGCGGGTAGGGCGTTTGCCTTGCACGCGGCCAACCCGGGTTTGATCCCCGGCATCCGATATGGTCCCCCAAGCACTACCAGGAGTAATTCCTGAGTGCTAAGCCAGGAGTAACTCCTGAGCATTGCTGGGTGTGACCCAAAAAGCAAAAAAAAATAAAGATACTCCAGGCATATTTATCAATATACTAATCCACATGTACACAAGTTTATAGATTTATCTATCTTTAAACTTAGAATATCTTCGGCAGATTAGGAATTCATACTTTTATTTCTCATTCTGTACCACAAGTGTTCACCTTGCCTTCTCTCTTTGTTTATTAATCATTTACCTTTCTGACAGAAGCCTAGTTCTCATCATACTTTTGAAAATTTTATTGTTTATTTATCCCAAGATACATTTGTAAAGCATGATGAAGAATATTATTTCACCTGAGTCCTTATGATAAGAATATTGATTGAGTATCCTACAGCTTTTGTTTGTTTAGGATGGTGGAAATTGGGCCATACTCTGTGATTCTCGGGGTTTACCCCAGGTTCTGTGCTTAGGGATCACTCCTGGTGGTGTTTGGGGACCATATGCAGTTCTTGGTATTGAACCAAGGTCAGGTGCATTGCAAGGCAAGCATTTTAACCTTTGAATTATCTTGTCGGCCCTACAAGATAACTAGTAAGGGACTGAAGTGATAGTACAGCAGGTGGGGCACTTGCCTTGCATGTAGGCAACACAGGTTCAATCCCCAGCATCCTAGTATGGTCCCCTGTGCACTGCCAGAAGCAATTCCTGAATTCAGAGCCAGGAGTAACCCTTGAGCACTGTCAAGGTGTTCCGAAAAATAAACAAAAACAAAAAGATAACTCTTAACTGTCCTAAAATAATCTTGAAGTATGAGAGTTCTCAATTTATATTGTCAACTAACCAGATCATTATGAACCAAATAATGATGTCATGTACCACTGTGTTTTTGGATTTAGTTATAAATTCAATTTTATCCCCTTCTTAGCTCAGTAATCTTAGAATGTTAACTACCTCTGGGTTTTTATTATTTAATTACATTTATTTTGTGGGTGGAAAGAATGTTAGGGCCACCCCAGTGGTATTTAGGAGTTACTTCTGGCTCTGCACTCAGGAATCACTCCTGGCAGTGCTTGGGGCCACCATATGCAGTGTAATCTAATCAGGGTTTGCTACATACAAGGCGAGCACTTTAATCCCTGTAAAATCTCTCTCACCCTAAGCTAACATCTGAATTTAAGTGTTTTGTTTTAAATTTTATTTGGGGGGAATGTTAAACACCTGACTGTGCTCCTGAGTTGTTACTGGTAAAATATCTAAATGGCAGACACACATACACAGAGAATTATCTTTTTCTTCTTCTTTTTCTGGATATAGCCAAGGATCAAATGAAAAATCTCTCACATGAACACAAGCACTCTACAGACAAGCTACATTCCTGGCTCTCCTGTCTCTATTTCCTTTCAGGGAATGACTGCCAAAAGATGTCTTTTTAAAAGTATAGTTTGGCACTGCCACAACTCTATATAGCTAAATTCTATGCACATTAGTAAAGAATTATTGTATAAAGGCTAAAATGGCCTACACAGATTTTTCCTATAGAAATTCTATGCTGAAATTAAAAGTAATTGGTGTTGAAAGTTTAAAGTTTATTTTTTTAATTTTTATTTTATTGAATCACCGTGAAAAAATACAAAGCTTTCAGGTTTAAGTCTCAGTCATATACTGATTAAAACCCCCATCCCTTCACCAGTGCACATGTTCCACCACCAAGAACCCCAATATACCCCCCTTCCACCCACCCCCCACCTAAGTAGCTAATGATCTTCACTTTATTCTCTCTATAATTTGAATACATTCAATATTTCAATAGATAACTCACTGTTATTGTCTGGAATTTTACCCCAACAATCAGGCCTGCTGAAAAGTCATCATTTAATAATTTCTTTTCATTGCTGAGAATGAAGACTCTATGAGCCTGCGCGGTTTTGGATTTCTGATATTTTAGCTCAGTTCACAGTCTAGATGCATTTCTGTAAGAAGCCGCTCTGGGTGCCAAAATGGGTTAGAAGACCTCTCAGATCATAGTCTTTAGGAGTAGAGGGTCCGTTTCGCGTGCGGCAGCTCCAGATCTTATCTGGGCGGAGGGCGGAAAGTTGAAAGGTATTTTTGCCTGCTTATAGGAATCATAAACTTTTCCTACTATCTCATTGCTAGGAATTAAATTACATTTCTCTCTTTGTACTAATATTTCCGTAAGAGTTAACAATTTTTTTTAATTTTGTAGACCTACTTTTCAAATTGTTTTTTAGCAATAAGTACAGGAAGTAAGATGCTTGCTTTGCACGTAGCTAACCCTGGTTGGTGTCCAGAACCACATTTGGTACCCGCCCCCCCACCACAAACTGTTAGGAATCACTTTGAACATAGAGCCAAAAGTAGCTCCTAAGAACCACTGGAGATGCCAAATACGAAAATAATAATTTATCTTAATCAAATCCAACCTTTCTCTTTAGAGGCTTTTACTCTTAAAAATGGCAAACTCTCCAAATAATCTAACTCAGTTCAAGACGAACTCATTCCAAAGTAGATGCAGGTGGTTGTACCTGTTAGGGTTCAAACAGAAACAGAAGCACTGGAGGTGATAGACATATAACAGGTGACAGAATCAGGACTCAGTATCATAAGAAATAGCTATCCTCCAGAAAGGCAGACTGGAACCAGTGTTGATCTTTCGCTTTCTCCAAATCTCCAACTTTATGGAGTTGTTAAAGCTGTAGGGAGGTATGAGATGGAGCTGGTGTAGTTGTAGTTATGTGCCTGGCTATAGTCTTACACTAATGTAAGCCAGCAGATAATAATGTTTCTAGTTTCTGAGCATAAGATGACTATCATTTAACCTTTGCATTTTGAATCTCTCTTCAAACATTTTCTGTAGCACAACTAATCCCCAAATCCTGGAGGGAACCATTAATATAGATTTTATTTACAATACCCATCCCATCCCCCAACCTCACCTCCAGCCCTTCCATCTCCCATCCACTCCTGCTATTGTTCTCTTTGGCACCCAGTGTCACTGGAAATTCCAAAGAATTTTTCAGTGTTTTGTTGATGTTGTTGCTAGGATACATCCCACCTACTTGTTCAGGGTTGCCAAAACTTGGCATTCTAATTTCTAACTCTTTTCTCTTTATGTCTTCTTTTAAATCACAGTGTGCAGCTTAGACTCATTGGATTCTTTTGCAGCTCTTACAATTCTTTCATAATAGCAGAACTTGGTAGGGGTGGTTAGTCCCACGCAGGTCCCCAAATTCCCAAACAGTTGTCCCTAAGTCCCTAAATCTGAATCTCTGGGGGCAAGAACTTTGGTCATTTACATCACCAAATATAATCTCAGTATGTGAATTTCTCAACCTGCTCTCAAGAGGCCAGACATATTATCTATTTAAGGAGCATTATCAAGAGCTCAGCGGTAAAGTGTTGGATTATAGCTTTAAACATTTAAGGTTTAACATTGCTTCGTCCCTTCTCCTCCATCCTTGCCACAGGGAGTTTAGGTTTATTGGCTTGCACCCCTCACAGTGCTCCCAAGGCATTCCCATTCCTCTGTGTCTAACTTCTCCTCTATGCTCTGCTTCCCCTATCTGTTAATCTATATTCCCAAATCATACCCTGTGATTTGTAAGATCAGACACTTATAAGGATTCTGGATTTTGTATTTTTAAGTAAAATATTTCTTTTTTTTCTCTTTCCCTTATGCTCTTTGCATAGTCTACTTTAGAGCAATGTCCTTTTTGTATAGACACAGGAAGACCGTTAATGCTATGTTTTTGTAACTTGGGAGTTAACTGACTCTGAATAATATTTACTCTTAGGCATCTGTCATATTTATTTAACTTAAGCCTCAGTTGCCCTGAGCTCTTAGCATCCCAAAAGGAGGGCCCCAACGAAGCAACTTGGATGGACTCAGGGCAAGCTGTAAGCTACCCTGACATTGAAACGGGACAAATCAAGTATCATAAACCTTAATAAGTTAAGAGAACAGTCATGGACAAATTGTCATGATCCAAAGAGAAACAACTGGATAAGGACCCTGCTGGGGTTAAAAAGGACTAATCTGGGACCCAGGGCTGAGACCTCCAAGCCTGCTCGGATCGGGACTGGACCTCCTCCGCCCAGATTTCCTATTTCCCAGCAGCTAGGGGGTCACACCCAGGGACTGTCCACGGCACAAGGAACCCCATCAACGGCCAGCATCCAGACAGAAACTTAAAAGCAAGCTCCCGGAAGTGCGTGGCCGCTTTGCAGCCACGCAATATCTTATAGCCTACCTCTCCCTCTGGTACAACCTGGCAAACTACTGGGAGTTCCCTGCCCCCAGGGGAGAGCCTCGCAAGGTCCCCATGGTGTATTAATATGTCAAAACCAGTAACAAGCTGGGTCTCAGTCCCCTGATCCTGAAAGAACCTCCAATGCGGCATTGTTGGGAAGGCCGAGTAGAGGCTTCTAAATTCTCAGGGCTTGGACGAATGGAGATGTTACTGAAACCGCTTGAGAATATGATGATGAATGAATGATGATGAATCTGGCCTGAGGACTATTGTCTGGGGTCTATAGCTAGATGTCCCCAGGAGAGCCACTCTATAAGCTTAATATATCTCTTAGTGTGTCCATAACAAAATGAACAATGTAGTAAGTAGAATTAAGATGAACGTTTAAATGGTTATTGGACTAAGGAAAGGAGCAATACACCCCTAGATGGTATTTAGCCCTTAGGTGGTCACCTTACCTGATGAGAATTTGTCCTAGAAGCTTCCCCCGAGGGAAGTACTTTACATCTGTTGATAGTATAACCTCATCTATGTGTAATTGCTACCCCCAACCCTTCATGATTTTCTCTAACACTGTGAGAGTGGGCACAGGGAAGAGGAATATGGGAGTGTGTAAGACTGGAAGGAGGCAGAGGGAGACTAGATTGGAATAAACTGCAACTGATCACCAATCAGCCTGGCCCTTGTTTCCTCCTTCATCCACCCATTGCCATCGGCCATCCAGGGTGAGGGAAGCGGCTCATGACCACTGAATGCACGTGATGCCCAAAATATTTACTGGACACACAATAAAGCTAATGTCTTTCATGCATGAAGCCCTAAGTTTGATCCCCAATACTGCAAAAAAAAAAGCCCAAATTTTAAAATTAAATAAGGAGCACAATCACACAGAACTTTCTTGAGTCACAGAGTACTTTATTACATCCTTCTGACCAAATATGTGCAAACAACAGTGTACTATATTTTCCAACAGTGTTGGAGAAAGGGACACCTTTTGAATTCACATATACAAATAAGATATAAAGAAGTCAGTATTATTGAATAGTAATTGTACCTCTATGACTCAAAATTGGCATTAAGGCTTAAGATATTTTTCAAAGAAATTTAACCTCTTAAATGATGTTGAAAAAAACATTTTTAACCTCTTAAACTTATGTTGAAGAAAACATTTTTTGTGGGGGTTTTGGGCCATACATGGCTGTGCTCAGGAATCCCTCCTGGCAATGCTAAAGGGACCATATAGGGTACTGGGAATTGAACTTGGGTTGGCTGCATACAAGGCAAGTTCCCTACCTGCTATATTAAAGCTCCAACAGAGTTATTTAAATTTTTAAGCAACATAAGCATATCAAGTGCAATATCAAAAAGACAACAAATTCTTCCAACAATACAAACAAATTTAAGTATAAGCAGCTCTATTTAAATAGTTACTTGGTTAGTTCACAAATGTATTTTCAAGTATTATTCTTCTATTATTGGTTAAACATATTTCAGATATTTATCCTTTGGGAGTTGTCTCCCAGCCATAAAACTTCAAGACAATTGCAGTTACTATTAATACATACATACATCAGAAACTGTTGACAATCACAAGTTATTCTGGAAGGATAGATCTTATTATTCACTTATCTATGCACTTTCCCCTTTTGTTAAAAATTTTTATGGGGGTGTGTGTATGTATGTGTGTGAGACAGTGGTCTGTTTGTAGGTGTGTCAAGTGTCAGCATTTAATGAACAAAATCTGCCTTACTTCAAGGATAAAAACATTTTTAAACTTTCACATCAGAGTGTTTTATAATTAACTATTAATGACAAAAATAAAAGGTTATCACTTTAACTTCACAATTAAGACAAATTTTTAAAATCAGCATTAGTAATCCTTAGGGTTGGACCAAAAGAGGAAAAAAAAGACAGATATAAAAGATACTAAGTTAAGAGTAAAAGAATGAAAAGGTAAGAAAGGCAGAGGAAGCCAAATGAAGTTATTTTTTTCTTTTGTAAAATAGAAGATAAAAGGCAAATCTATGGTAACATTTTTCATTTAAAGTCCAACCTACAGCTTGTTGCACTCTTTAAGATGGTAGGCACGGCGTAGGATCTTGAACTTCTTCTTCAGATGTATTAGATGTATTGGAGGATTCCTCAGACTCTGAACTTCCAACTTGAGCTCCATAAACTTCCCCATGATGACGACCACCAAAACGATAAAATCTGGGTGTCAAGTGACTCATCAGGAACCAAACCGTGTTGTTGTTAAAAAGATGAGTGTGTTGATTGCTATCTTCATTTCGTTCTTGCTTATTCTTTTTCATCACTGCCTTTATACTATCAGGATGAGTGGTAATTATGCGGGAGGGTGCCCAGATCTTGGCTTCATAGTCTAGTCCACAGGACGCTATTATAGGTAGGTGAGGGTGGGGATCAAGGCAGTTAATGCTACCTTCTTGGTCCCCCTCCATACACTGAACAACCTGGCTAGATGACTTATCCCAGAGAAATATATGTCCACAATCACTTCCACTCAGGATAAACTGACTTCTGGGACCATAGAAATTGACACCTTTAACTGAGGCAGTATTTCTATGACCTTTGTATCGCCTCATGTACTGGGTTCCATTGCAGCTGGAAGGATCAAAGAGATAAATATCTTCATCGTTGTAACTGGCTAGAAGCTCGGCGCCATCATGGCTGTACACCACGCTGGTGATGTTTGGTAGCAAATCACTCATGATCAAGTGCTGAGGACAGAATTTCTTAAAGACACCGTTATTCACAGTCATGTCAATTTTCCTCTGGTCATAGATTCTAACAAACTGATCCTGCCCGCCCACTGCAAACTGGTGAATATTGGCAGGATTCACGGAGATCGTATAGAGCCCCACTTTACTCTCATTCTCCTTGGTCACGACCACTTTGGAAGCCGGCTGGTGACGCCGGAGATCGATATCAAAGACAGTGCCGTCTTCACCCGACGTGAGAAACCTGTACGGGCAGTACGGCATGACTGCCAGCTCGTGGGCTGCTCCCCAGTGCTGGGCCACACGCTTGTTATTTTGGCAGGTTGGGGTGGAACTAATCTCTACCACCCGGATTTGTCCGTCGCGGCCACAGAGAGCCAGGGCGGTGTCGCCACAATCGGAGAGAAACTTGGCATTAAAGACATTACTGCGAAGGCCACTTTCAAAGTTCAGCAGGGGCCGCTGGCGCACCCAGTCCCAAATGATCACTCTCTGATCATCACTGCCGCTCAGCAGCCAGGTGCCGCTCTCGTTAAACTGCACCGAATTGACGCAGCCATGATGGCCTCTCAGCTCACAGTGCAGCCGGAAGCGCTGCACCAGCGCTCGGGCCCCGCAGGCCTCGGAGACAAAGCAGGCCCTGGAGCCCAGCTGCCGGTCGCGCAGGGCCGTGACGACGCGCCAGCGCGGCCGAGGGAGGGGAGAAACCTCGGACGCCACCCACGACTCCAGGGCTGCGTCCTCCTCCAACCGCCTCCTCTCGCTGTTCGACCCACGTACCGGAAGTCGCGCGCCGCCTCCTGCGGCGTCCTCGTTGTCGCGCTCCGCCATGTAATAACGAGATGGGCTGTCATCGTAGTCGTGGTCTCTCAGCGGGGCCTGCACCGAGGGACCCCGCTGGGGGGGTCCTGGCCGTTCTCGGCCTGGGCCTGGCGGCGGGGGGGCGGCCGGAGCGCCGCCATTGCCGCCATGACTGGTCTCGGCCCGGCCCGCTTCGCCATTCGGGTTCTCCCTCGTCGCCTCCGCTCCAGCCTGGCCCTCGGGGCCTGCAGACAGGCTCTGGGCCGCTGGGTCTGGGAAGCCAGACGCGCCGCTGACGTTATCAGACATTGGAAGCAGTTGCACGGCCCGACGGCCCGAGCCAGCGGAACGACGAGAGGTCTCTTTCCACGTACCTCGACGGCGCCTGCGCGGGATACAGGCTGCTCTCGGCCTCTTCACAGGGCGGGAGGGGCGAAATCCCGCGAGACCGAGACGAGACAGACCTGGTCCGGATGCTGGTGAGGTGCAAAAGACCCGCCCTCGGAAGTCTCGCGAGAGCTTCACTTGTTCCGGGCCTCGAGGCCTGTCGCTGCCACCATCTTACATTGTTCCCGTCTGCAAATGGAAACATAGTGCATGTCTGAAAGCATTTTCATTGGAGTAGCCATAGCAAAAGGGATCCATCTTAGTTAGAACAATTTTCCTGAGTCTCTCGGTGTTCTATTTGGAGATAATGTGCCTTCTGGTGTTAAGCAATGGGCAGAAAATGAAAACAGATATCTAAGGGCTCCAAGGCTAGTGCGTCCTCGCTCCCTGTGTTCCGGGCACACAAAAAGGCTCTTCAGCACACCAGATGGTTCAAGGTGACCTTGGCAGCACTGGCTGATAGAAATAGCAGGGTTAACAGGTGCTGCATGTCTTCATTGAGATAAAATGAATACTTTCAGGGAACAGAGCTGGGCAGGGTGCTTGCCTTGCACACGCCTGATCTGGGTTTGAGTCCCCACACCCCCATATTGTCCCCCAGCTCTGATAGGAGTGATCTGTGAGCACAGTCAGGAACCATCCCTGAGGACCACCCAGTGTGGTGCCAAAACCCCCCAAAATGAACAACCAAAACTTAGCATGAATAGATCCCAAATACTTCACTGGGCATACTTGTAAAAATACTTATTGTCTGACATGCAAATCAAACCGAATTTCCTTCACTTTTATTCTTTAACCTGACAAGATTTCTGACTAAGGAGAGGAAGCTAGCCGGTCAATCTGAAGTTGGTATTGTTATGAGGAATTTTTTCACCCACTTGAGATAGAAGCACATTTTTTTTCTTTTTCCATTGGAGAGTCATATGTTTATTTGGAGTTCATTCCATTTAAGATGAGAGTGGGTAGGGAAAGTGTCTTTGTGGTAAAGCAAACCTAACATGAGACCTAAGTTCACTGGCCATACCCCAAGGGGGAAAATGTCATTTAATATAAGCAAATATAAACATAATTTTATGAAAAAATATGTCATAGAACTCTCAAAATATTTTAAATATCTCCCCAAATATAGGGGGAGGGGGAGAAGCGTGGGAGGAGGGGATAGAATGGTAGGAAGATGGGGGAGAAAGAAGGATGGAGGGGGAAGTGGTTTTTGGATAAGAGGGCTCCTCAGAGACAATTGGAATTGTTGGGTTATTGTCAGAATTTCTCAAAATTAATTAAGGCAATGTCAGTAAATTTTCGAGGGATTATAGTAAACTGCTGAGTAAGAATGCTGGAATGAAGACAGCAAGATTTCCCTCAGAGAAATTGCAAGATCAATGCAAAATTGATTAAACATAGAAGTATAAAGTCTTCTAAAAGGCAGAAAATGGTTCCAAGGCTAACAGTAACGGAAAGGTACATAAAATAGTATTCATAGTAACTTATAAAGAATTTCACATCAACCTGAAAATGGTCTGAATGCCTATAAGTAATAAAGTAGAAATGAATTTGAATATATTCCTATATTGGAATAAAATACAAAGGTGAGGGATTATGAAATAAAATAGCATCATCATGCAGAGCTGAATCTTAAAAACGATTAATGAAAATACAAATATAGAAGAATAGTCATTTAATTCTTTACTTTTAGTCATGGTAATTTACAATATTGTCAATGATAGTTTCATGTGTACAATGAACATTCTTTTACCACACTCCTTCCACAACGGTATCCATTTCACTCCACTTTTGTGTCTTAAATATTAACCCGCCAGCCTTCTCCACAGTAATATCAGTTCTGTAGACCAGTTCTCTGATTCTGTTGCTTTTGACATTTGCTTTATCTTAATGATGTTATTTAATTTTTATGATGATTCTTAGTTTTCATTTGTAATAAAATCATTTTAGAAGGCAAGGAAATAGTTCAAATTTAAGGATAATTGCCTTTGAAAAAGGGAAGAAAGCTAAAATCTAGAAGAGAAGATTCTTTAAAAAAATATTGATATTATTTATAGTTTATCCTGCTTTTTACGTGTGTGCTTAACACTGGCTCTGTGTTCAGAGATCACTCCTAGCAGGATTCAGGGGACCATTGTGCTTCTATCTCAAGTGGGTGAAACAATTCCTCATAACAAGGACCAGGTTTGCTGCATGCAAGGAAAGCACCTTACCCACTATATTCTCTTTCCAGCCTACAGTTTATCCTGGATATCGGGGTGTGGTTATAGCAATTTGACTTTTCCTATATAATCATTAGTCAAAATTTGATTATAAATTGGCTTGATTATAAATCTGCCTTTAATTTGTGTACTTAGTACAAATTTAGAGCTTCTATGCGTTCTTTACTATTCTATGGACTAATAATACTGTAGAGAATGAAAAGGATTACCCTTTCACTCATGGGATGTATAATAAAGTTGAAAATAGAGAATATATGAAGCATTGATGAATATAATTATTAAAGGCATATCAAGTATAGATTAAAAATTGTTGTTATATGCTTTTAAATTTCTCCACTTTCCCTCCTTTTCTCCTTCCCTTTCTTCCACTTCACTATCCTTACCTTCTTTTGATTGTTGCTATTGTTATGAGTAGGGTCAAGTACTTTGTTTTGATGCTTGCATTCCTTTGGTTATTGTGCTTGACTGGGGTCAACACTTCTACTTGTATTGCTTACACACAAAAGATTGCAGTGCTCCAGAAATAATGTGATCTGTCATGGCACCAATAGCCCAAATGACAGTGCCACTGGGATTGTAATTAGCATATAGGACAGTTCTGGCCTCCAAAATTCAAGGCAGATGCTTTACCAATTAAATTATTCTAAGACCCTGAAAGTTATAATTTTAGGTAGCATATTCTCTGAGTCTCTCTATGGGATGACATTTAAGTAGAGGGATCAATGAAAAGAGAAGTGGAACACATGAATATTTAGGCTAAGACCACTACTTATAGATTGGCATTGAGTACATTTGCTTTAAAATGGTAGCACAAAATGTGTGTCTATGGAACTTCATTGAGGCCTCAGTAACTGAAACAATCATCATCATCATCCTATTGATCGTCGAATTTCTCGAGCGGTCTCAGTAATGTCTCCATTCGTCCAAGCCCTGAGATTTTAGAAGCCTCTCTCTACTCGTCCTTCCCAATGATGCCGTATTGGAGGCTCCTTCTGGGTCAGGGGAATGAGACCCAGCTTGTTACTGGTTTTGGCATATTAATACACCATGGGGACCTTGTGAGGCTCTCCAATGTGGGCAGGAAACCCCTGGTAGTTTGCCAGGTTCTTCCCAGAGAACCTGCGAAGCGGCAGCATGCTTCCAGAAGCTTGCTTTTAAGTCTCTGGATGCTGGCCTTTGACAGGATTCCTTGGCGCCGGTGGCAGTCCCTGGGTGTGACCACCTACCTACTAGGAAATGGGAAATCTGGGTGGAAGAGTCCCAGTCTCAATCTGAGCAGGCTTGGAGGTCTCAGCCCCAGGTACTACACACCTGGGTTCCTCTGCTGGTACCTTCATATGTGAGGTTCATCTGAATGTGTGGAGAGGGGCCTTGAGCATGACTGTGGCTAGGCTCTGGAGGTCCTCGGCCGCCGGGAGCTCTGCTTGGGTCAGGGATGGAAGTTGGAGCCCATCTCCTTCGAGGGGGCCCCAGGGAAGACAGCCAGGCGGTGAGTGTGGAGCCAGGAGTAAGTCCTGGACACCATTGGAGATGGCCCCAAAGCCAAACTAATAATAATAATAACAACAACAACAGTAGAATGGTTATAATAACAGTATAGTAACAGAAGCAGTATCACTATTCTTTGGGAAGTTAGAGTCAAGACTGAAGAACAGGTTATTGTGTATATCACAAAATCCTAGTTAACACTGGAATAGGCTTGTCTTAAAGATGCTTTCAGCTTTTTTAAAAGTATCTTATAACTAGCTGAGGTTCAGAAATTATGTATTATATTCTACAATTTTACCAATATAAAGCCAGATAGCAAATATATTTAGATTTAAAGGTTAGTGTTTTTTTTTTAAAAAAAGGTTACAATTTCTCTGTAAAATAATAAGCATGATGGCTGCTCTGGTCTTAACTTATTTAGAAAAACAGGTGTTGGAAAAAAAAAAGAAAATCACATCATATTTATTTGTCTATAAACACTTGGAACTTGAGTCTCTTAAACCTATGAACTACTATAAATTATACTACCATGAACATGGGTGTGCAAATAAGTCTTAAAATTTTTGTAAATCAAAGGCCAGAGAGATAATACAACTGGAAGTTTATTTTAAGGCTCTTTTACATGCATCTAACCCAGATTCTATGCCGATACTTCATAGAAACCACATATGAACACTGTCAGGAATAAAAAAAAAAAAAAAGACAGCCAGGTGGGTGGGCAAGAGACTCTCTTCTGGGAGCTTGCTTTTAAGTCTCTGGATGGTGGCCGTTGATGGGATTGCACGGCAAGAGGGCAGTCCCTGCAGAGAGTCTCTTGCCCACATGCCTGGCTGTCTTCCCCGGGGCCCCCTCGAAGGGGATGGGCTCCAGCTTCCCTCCCCACCCTGAGCAGAGCTCCCGGTGGTGGAAGACCTCCAGAGCCTAACCACAGAGCCATGCTCAAGGCCCCTCTCCACATGTTCGGACAAGCCTTACACATGAAGGAACCGGCAGAGGAACCCAGGTGTGTGGGACCCGGAGCTGAGACCTCCAAGCCTGCTCTGATCGGGACTGGGCCTCCTCCGCCCAGTTTTCCCATTTCCCAGTAGGTAAGCGGTAACTGAAACAAAGCAAGTAAGAATTAAGAGAAGCAATGGCCAACTAAGAAGAATCTACCCATCATAAGGAATTTTTGACCACACTTAGCAAGGCTCAGGGCTTACTTATAGCTTTTTGCTCAGTGATCACTCCTGGCAGTGCTCAGCTGTCTATAAGCAATGCCAAGGGCAAACCATCAATCCCTGCATTATCTCTCAGCTCCCTCATAAGGAATGTTACTGCTTATTTTATTCTATGTGTCCTGGAAAGCCTTTATAAACTTTTGAGTAGGAGAGTGAACATTATCTGATTGACTTTTTCAACAGATGATTCTGCTGCCTCAAGGTTAAAATGGGGTGAGATAGGAGAAATTTCTGGACAAAGTCTTGAACAGGGGAGAGGAAATAAGAATCAGTGCACTGATATAGGAATTGAAACAGGGTGGAAGAAATTAGCTTGTAGAAAAGTAAATTTTTGATTTTTGGGTGGATAAAACATACATATAACCTTCTAATTGCCCCATTGACCCATTGAATAGAGGAAAGTATATCATCTATGTGTGAGAAGAATTAAAGCAGTGTTGCTACTTGAGGCAGAATAAGATGTGAATTACTCAACTAAGAGAATCAGGGAATGAATCCAATAGAGAAATGGAAAATTGTTGCCTTGAAGCTGAGAGGGCCCACTTGCAATTTCAGAAGAATAAAAAGAAAAGGGGGGTTATTTTTTTCCATTTAAAGTTGCTTGAGGACAGGACTAAGAAGGTAAATCCCTATATTCAACTAAATTTCGAATTTTTTGCTTCTTAAGAATAATGGAGAGTTGGGGGCAAAGTAATTTAGATCTACATAATAAAATTATAATAATGAACCATGGGATTTAATTATAATAATAAAGGGAGTTAAGGACAAGAGAGGTAAGATGAAGAGAAAAAATTTGATAGAATCAGAGGATTAGAGGTCCCACTGGAAAAAAAAAACAAAAACTTTTTTTGGTCAACAGCAAATGTTTGAAACAGAGGGGAAATAGAGTTCACTATTACTTTGCTACCTCATAACCTATATGTGTATATGAGGCTTAGGGAGGACAGGATGACCCAGAACACTGTAATCTATACGTAAACTATTTTAAAAAGCAATTTGAGTAAAAGATTAAAGTAATTCACTTTTAAGACTTGGCTAGCTAAAAAGTTAATTTTCCTGGAAGCTATTTCCTTGAAATAAGAGGAATTTACTCCTCTAAAAGAAATAATTTTTTAGCAGAAAAGTTCCAAAGCCATTTGAATATCCCAGGACATTACTGTTAGTAATTGTATACACAAACAATATGGCAGTCTCATTCTGAAAGTGGAAATCAAAGAGAGACTATTATCTGATTGTCTCAGTAGCTAAGGAATTCAAGAAACAACCATTTTTTAAAAAAGAGGTATATCACCTTCTTCACATAATGGGCTATTCTTGGGTTTTGCCCTAATAAATATAACACCCCATTGAGAGATACAGACTTGTAATCCAGTAATTATCATGAAATGAAGTGTGTGCTAAGAATAGTAGAGAGTTTTCTGTGAAGATTTTAAGGTGTTGACAAAACTCATATTTAAATATACTTTCAAGACTTTAGAATCCTATTAATTTCTTGTAAACTGAGGGAATTCAGGATTCCATTTGAAATTAGAAGAACAAAAATTGAACAGTTTCCCACATTCTATCTAGAAGAGCTATTTTATAGACATATATTGCTGGAGATCTTTTTATTATGTAAGAACTATTTTTGTTTTTTTCTTAGAAATGTTTATTTTCCAATTCGGAACAACATTTTTAGTTTTTAATTATTTTGTTTTAGTTTTTTCTTTCCAAAATTTTATTTTATCAAAACACATGAATTACAAAGTTATTCATAGTTGGGTTTTTAACATACAATGTTCCTTCACCTATTCCACCACCAATGTCAACTTTTCTCCACCTGTGTTCCCAGATTTCCTCCCCTCCCCTCCTACCACAGCAGGAACTGTTTTGATTCATCTTTGTAACTACAGCTTTGGAAAAGGCACTCAGTAATGATTTGTTGAAAAGAAATGGGAGAACCAATTAAATGTTTATAAGAATATTGTAGATAAACAATTTAGTCTTGAATTTAATGGTGGTAGCAACATAGAGTATTCAAACATATACTGAATTTACTATTGACTGACTGGAAATACCATTTTCCTACTTACTAGATAAGCGCTACGGAACCAAAAAAAGGAAGAAATACAATCATTTCCGTGATCAACCTTGTATTTGTTTCATTAAGGGAAGATAGCCCAGAAAGAGATGGAGTGATTTCTGGTGTCATTCTGAATATGATGAACTTCAGATGCATATGGGATTTGAACCTCTACTAGCATATTAGGTAGTTTAAAGTTATAGTGTCTTGGAGCTAGAGAAGCAGTACAGTGGGTAGGGCTCTTGCTTTGCATGTGGTCCACCCAGGTTCAATCCCTGGCACCCCATACTTTGGTTGCAAAGTCAACAATAAGCCCTGAGAACTGCCAGATGTCACTCAACCCCCCCCCAAAAAAAGTTATAGTGTCTAATGTATTTAAGCCAAAATGACAGTATAATTTATTTTTATTTAAAAACTTTTATTCAATCACCATGAATTTCAAAATTACAGTCGTTTAAGATTGAGTTTCAGTCATACCATGTTCCAACACCAGCACTTTCCTCCACCAATGTCCCCAGTTTCCTTCCCTTCTCTCTAGCCTGCCTTTGTGGTAAGCACTTTATACTTAATTTCAGCTTTCCATCTTCTTCAGATTGACCACTTCCCTCCATCATCAGTGATATAGTGTACCCCATCCCTGATTTATCCCCCCTCGGCACTGCCCACTACTCCCCTATGTGGCAAGCTCCCTCCTATAAACCTTGCTCATTATTTCTGTAAATTCTGCTCATTATTTCTGTTGCCTTCAGACATTTGTTATTCCCTTACTATGTTTCTTTATATCCCACATATGAAAGATCATTCTGTGTCTGTCACTCTCCCTCTGACTAACTTCACTCAGCATGATACATTCCAGATACCTATGTATAGTAGCAAATTATAGTGGCAAATTGCACGACTTCATCTTTTCTTACGGCTGACTAGAACAGTATATTTTAATATTTTTAAATGCTTTAATATTTTAGTATTTGGGTTTAATATTTGTAATACTTTTAAGTAATTTATTTGGGCAGCCTTGAAGCTGTGCCGGGAGATCAGAGACGCCATTGAGGATTCTTGACCATTTGGACCAGCCATTGAGTATGTGTGATGTAAGGGACTTTTAGTATGATGTGGCTCATGTCCTGCAGTGCCTGAACTTCTCATGCTAATCAGAGGAAATGGAGGTCTTCCAGGCCACCTTGATAATGTGCAGGGACCACTAGGGCTGCCCCAGAGATGCTTGGGGTCCCACGTGGTGCCAAATATTGAACTACCACACTATCTCCTGACCCAATAGAGTTTACTTTTAATGTATGCATAGTTTAAACATTTCACTAGAATTCTTAAATCTTTGCTATGTTGAATTCCTAGTTTGATGAGCAGCAGTTGCCAATTTACAGCCAACAAAGTGGGATTCAGTTGGCTGTTGCACAATGGCTTGTTTTCAAATTCTCTGCATAATAGTTTTATCCAGAATGTAGGAAGTTGAATTACCCCTACTACTCTCTGAATGAATCTTCATAGGAATGTGTGCTAGAAAGTAGGAGATGCAGTATTTGGCAAAGTCACAAAAAATGGCCAAATCTCCCACCTAGTCTTCCTGCTTTCCAGGCCCAAGCTAGGGTTGATGACATACAATTCAAGTGTCCCTATCAGAAAACATGACTTTTGATAGTTCACAATTAAATAGAAGTCACATGTCTAAACATTACGCAGAAAATGTGCGATGAATGATTTAAAGTGAGTTTAGAAAGTAACAAAACAACCTGGCTTCATGTTTAAGAGAGGAGCCCCAACAGATGAGAAAGAACATTTAGAAAGACCCGGGGCTCATGTCCTCTATTGTGGCTCACCTTTCCATCTGGCCCAAGTTGCTATTTTATCCTGTACTTGTCTTTTCGGTTCCATCCTGTCTTTAAAGACAAAATTGTTTCCAATCTACTCTCCCAGCTAATTTCTGCCCTGTTCCAGGGGCATGAAAATAGTTTTAAAGTTAGAAAGAGAAGCATCTGCATGGCTAGAAAACAGAAGTCATTTTTTAATTATTAGTATATTTGTCTTTATTTTATTTATGCAAAAAAGTATCAGTATCTCCAAAGAAAGAATGGATAACACCTGTCTTAAAACATGAATGTGACCTCTGATTCTAATTTATTAAAAAATGTGTCTGTGAAAGTTTAAAGCAAAGAGTACAGATTTTGATTTCTTCCATAACTTGGTGAGTTACAGACATTTTACTATTCAGGAAAGGTCAAATATAATTTTGAAAACTAAATGATACTGTATTTTCAGTTATCATTATGAGTTTAATCTAACACATAGTGAATATGGAAAAACCAAACATCCATGTATTTAATTAGAGATATTTCTATAACTTAAATACAGGCCATTATTTCTGAGGGTCTATAGATGGATATGCATGGTAATCTGTGACATAGAGTTATAAAATGAAACTATGAAAGGAATCTGGTATAATTGAATTTCTACTATCACCCACCAATAGAGTATGAAGTTCATTAGAATTAAAAATGAAGAAAGATCTATATTAAATAAGCATAATTTGGAGCTAGTTACACCCTTTCTCCTCTTATTTACATGCAGAAGAAAGACTTCTGATCATTTCTGGAATATGTCTGCCTTTCTGCCATCACATTCTGAAATATACAGTAGGTGACAACTCACTGTTGGTGAGTCACTGCTCAGAAATATGACGCATCTTCTTAATCTTTTGCCCACACATTTGCCTCACTGTTCAGGCATGGTGGGCACTCTTGTGCTTCTTGGTCAGCAATTAGAGTCCCACCTTTAGTATAGACAAATGGGTAGTCTTTTTGTCATTGCTTTCTTAGTTAGTTCAGTTTGGCATCCTTGCTTATGCCTTGTTTGGTATAAGCTCACTCATGGCAGATCATGTCAATTGTTTGCTTACTTATTTTTTTCTCTTTTATTTTCTTTGCTGTGGGGAGGGGAAAACCCAGTGATGCTCTTGGGCTATTCTGGGCTCTGTGATCAGAAATCATCCCTGGTGGTGCTTCAAGACCATAGCCTGAACTTATCTTTCTGATTTTTTAAAAAGTAGTCCCTCCCTCCCCATTGCCTCCCTCTCTATCCACCCATTTACTATGAATATTCAAATCCAAGGTTTAAATTTTGGATGAATTAGGTGATCCCCACTTTAGTTTCACAATTTAGCCACATTTTTCTCTAGTTCAGCTTTTAGTGGTAAATGCTGTGGGGAATGATAGATATAAGTGTATTTACAAGTAATTGCTGAATGGGAAAAAAGTGGCAGATTTTAATGTTTGAATTCAGTTTTCTAAAATACAAATAAGAAAACTACAAGTCATGATTTGATGGCCATTTTTAGTCAAATAAATCAAGATGAAACGTTTGATTCAGCGCGCAACATGGCTGATCTCATGTATGACTTCTAAAAAAGCCCTTAAGTCAGTTTCAAAAATGGCATTACTAATATAGCATGAGTAACATCATATTCTGTGAGATAAATGCACAGCTACTCCTTCAAAAAGTAGTGCTCATTTGGAATAGAAAAGATTTATTGAGTTTGTTAAAAATGAGTACATTTTGTTATTCATGTTTGTTTCACTTTTACATCATTCAAATGGTATGTGTTTATTGCCAAGTGAATTGTAAAGAATTTTCACCAAAGAGGGATAGTCTTAAAGATCTGGGCATTTGGGGAAACAACCCACAAGAGTTGAAGCTGTAATAACTTAGCAATCAGGGCAACCGTCTTGTCCTCAGACCACCACGTTGCTTTTTCAGTTTTTGCCTTAGAGCAAACTCCAGAAATAGTCATGTACGGATGTGTCTGTGATTATAAGCAGTGACTGACACTTCCTGAGATCTGTAAATAAAACTCTAACACTTAAATAATCCTTATGACCAGTGTCAGGGATTTCCTGAGACAATGGACTGCAGAAATAATCACTTACTGATTAGGATCAGAGACAGGAATTTCCAAATTGCTGACTGCAGCAAATGCCTGGGCCATAATGTGACCAAACTGTAAAGTTGACCACATCTCTTATCTGCATCTGTACATCTGCCACCTTATTTTCTGACTTCCCAATAGAAGGATGTGCAAAACCCTTTAAAAGGCTGGGGGAAACTACGATCAGGGCCTCATAATTTTGGTTTGGGACCTCATGCAATCTGAATCACTGTATCACTGTCATCCCATTGCTCATTGATTTGCTTGAGCGGGCACCAGTAAGGTCTCCATTGTGAGACTTGTTACTGTTTTTGGCATATCGAATACACCACGGGAAGCTTGCCAGGCTCTGCCATGTGGGCAGGATACTCTCGGTAATTTGCTGGGCTCCCCGAGAGGGATGGAGGAATCGAACCCAGGTCGGCTGCGTGCAAGGCAAACACCCTACCCGCTGTGCTATCACTCCGCAGTCACTAGCTAATAACTCCTCAAAATTTTCCTGCTTCTCTGAGTCTCTGATTCACACCAAAGATCAGAAAAGAACTAGGGGAGTCAGTGGCAAATTAAAGAGGTAGATTTCTAGGAAGGGTAAAATCACAGGATTGAGAAGATGCAAGTAGTCTTGATTTTTTTATAATATGAATTATCATTTTCAATCGGCTGATGATTCATGTGTAAAGACCATTATGAAAGTCTTTTGAAGAAAAGAGTGTTAAAGAACTGAGTGTTGTTCTTTAGGTAAAGTAGCTAAAGGGATATACTGGATAACCTTTCAGTATCTGTATTGCAAACCACAATGCCCAAAAGGAGGGAGGAAGGGAAGGAGGGAGAGAGAGGAGAGAGAGCAGAGGGGAGAAGGGTGGTGGGAGAGTGGAAAGGAGAGAGGAAGTGATGGATAGAGAAAGAGAGAAAGAAAAAGAGAGCGAAGAAAAGCACCTATGACAAAGGCAGGCTGGGGGGTGGGTGATGGGAGTGGACCTGGGGATACTGGTGCTGGGAAATGTAAACTGGTGAAGGGATGGGTGTTGGAACACTGCGTGACTGAAACCTTTGTAAGGGTTTTTATTTATTTTCAATAATCTTAAAAATAAATAAACAAACTGTAATTAACAGGAAAAAAAGAGTCTGATGTTTGCTAAATATTCTTGAACCAGTAGCAAGATTATTCACTGTTTTTAAACACTGCCCTGTAGCACTGTCGTCCCGTTGCTCATTGATTTTGCTCTTGCTCATCGATTTTGCTCTAGCGGGCACCAGTAACATTCTCCATTGTGAGACTTGTTGTTACTGTTTTTGGCATATTGAATACATCACAGGTAGATTGCCAGGCTCTGCTGTAAGTAGGCTGTAAAAGCCAGGCTCTGCTCTCAGTAGCTTGCAAACACAAATGTTTTAATTCCATGACCAGGGAATTTTTTTAAGTGATACTTTTCTTTTTTCTTTTTTTTTGCTTTTTTTTTTTTTTTTTTTTTTTGCTTTTTGGGTCATACCTGGAATCCCACAGGGGTTACTCCTGGCTCATACACTCAATTACTCCTGCCAATGCTCAGAAAACCATATAGGATGCTGGGAATTGAACCCGGGTCAGCTTTGTGCAAGGCAAATGCCCTACCCACTGTGTTATCGCTCCAGCCCCTTAAGTGATACTCTTTTTTTTTTCAATATATGAGGAGAGTGATTGTGGTGGGCAGAAAACACACTTTCCTCTAAATCTGTGACTATGCTATCTTATGTAGAAGAAAGGAAAATTGCTTCTATGATTGTTAAAAATCTTGAGATGGCAAACTTATCCAGGGTTATCTGGATCGGCCCAATGTGATTGTAAGCATCCCTGTGAGAAAGATACGATCAGAGTTAAAGGAAGAGGTGTTCCAGTGAAAGCAAAGTTGATATAGAGTCAAGGGGAGCTCTGCGTCCAGATATTACCCCGAGTGGCCGCACATGAATGGCTCCTCTGTTCCTGAACGCCCATGATCCCAGAGGCCAACTAACTACTTTTGGCACCCAGCAGCTTCTTGCAGAATGCCTCTAGACTGTGAACTAAGCTATGGCCCCATACTGCCCTGGAAGGGGAAAGGTTTTTCTCTCTTGGCCATTCTTTTCTCTGGTGGCGTGGCGACCGCCATCTTATAAAGCCCACTAAACAGAGGTATGAGCTTGCAATGATGCAGTTTCTGGCAAAAATTTATCTGGACTTAATTACTAAAATACCAGAAATTGAAAACTCGGTGGCCGCTGTCGCGGCTGCGTGACCTCATATACTCTTGAAATGGAAAACAAATTATCAAGTGATGCCTTTTCGGCAGGTCTGATTGTTGGGGAAAAATTCCAAATAATAATAGTGAGTTTTATGTTGAAATATTGAATGTAATCAAAGTAAAGAGAAAGCAAAGTGAAAACATTCAGCTACGCAGGTGGGGGGGGGGTGGGGGGTATACTGGGGTTCTTGGTGGTGGTACATGTGCACTGGTGAAGGGATGGGTGTTTGATCATTGTATGACTGAGACTTAAGCCTGAAAACTGTGACTTTTCACATGGTAATTCAATAAAAAATTAAAAAAATTAAAAAAAAAAAGAGTCAAGGGGTGTTGGCAGTCTCCAGAAACTGGAAAGGGACAAAAAACCACACTCCTCTAGGATGTCACAAAATAACACAGCTCTATTTACCCATCTACCCATCTGAGGGTTGTTTTTGGGCCACTCCTGGTGATGGTTAGGGCTTACTCATGACTCTGTTCTCAGAGATCACTCCTTGGTGGTGCTTGGGTTCCTGGAAATTGAACCAGAATAAGCCACATTCAAGGCAAACAGATAGCTTCTGTACTATCTGCAGCCCCACTTGAGACTTTTGATCAGATGAACAGTAAGATGACAATTTGTGTTATTTTAAGCCACTAAATTTGTGATAATTTACTACAATAGCAGAAGGAAAATGATATTGAGGTATACATGTATGTTAATCTCAGAAAGACACACCATAACATCTTTAAAATATTTCTGGGCCAAGATAAAGGAGTTAAGGCTGTGGCATAATATGTGCTTCAGATTTGAAAATTTTTAAAATATGGTTATTAAGAATCTGGAATCCAGTATCTGAGTTTGAATCTGATCCCTAGCCTTTTATATAGTTATATAAGCTTGGGAATGCTATTTGATATTTCTGTGCATCTATGACTCTATATGTAAAATGGAATTAATTATTGCAATTATCTCAGAACAAATTGTGTGTTAAGAATTAAGTAATATTTATATTTGATAGTGTATAAATTAATGCTTTTGATATGCTTAGAGCATTTTATGGTATATAATGAGCACAGTGAGAGGTCAGTTGTCATTACTATTAGTGCCAACCTAAAACAACTTCTATAGTCACAAGGTCTAAGGCTGTGCACTTAATTCTAAACATTTCAACACTCGTATCAAGGGTTTAAATAACTACATTAAATTCAAGTGAGATAAATTTGAGAGTTACAGATCTAAAGCTAGGCTTAAAACCAACAGAAGGAAATTTATTTAGATTAAACCCCACAAAGGTTTATGTTCCAAACACTTGTTAACTTTGAGCATTATAAACTTTATTTTGTTTGAGAACAAATTGATGTTACAGAAAGAGTGCACCCGGGTAGCAAGACTTCATGTTCCTAAATCTTGAGTGCTTTAACTTTTAACATCCAAATTGACTATATTTAATAATCTCATTTTTATTTAGTTCTCATTGTAGATTAAGATTTAGTTTTAGATTTTGAGTTTAATTCCTTTTCTTTTCTTAACTAATTGTTACCAGTAAATGATTTATTTTTATAAAATTTTTTATTCAAGTAATATTGTACTATAATATATAGGATTTAGGTATTCATGCTTAACTCAACATTTGTATAAGCTACATTAAGCTCAGAACAAAATATACGATTCTCTCCTTCACAGGTCTTTTGATCACTTATACCCAACTTACCTTACCCTTATCCCCCTCTTCTTATAACCACAAAATTACTCATACAGTCTAAATGTCTGCTTAATCAGTTCACCTGTTTTGGTTCATTTGTTTCTTTATATCCAACATGACAAAATCACAGTGTTTGTTTATTGGGGACGGGCCAAGGCACCCCGTGCTCTGTCCCTGTAAACAGGGACTGGGTGAGGAGGGGGCCTAGGCACTCCTTACCTTAGTTCCTGTAAACGGGAATCAGTACGGAGAAATGTGGCATGAGGGCGAGTCATCCCCTGACAGCCTATCTTGACAGGTGGCCGAAGGGCCACCATGCTCTGGCGACCTGCCTCATGAGAAAAGTTGAAGGGCCACCATGCTCTGGCAGCTGGACTCGAGAGGAGGCTGAAGGGAGGATTAGCTCGTATCTGCCATGGCCATGCTCAAGGCCACATCTGCTTTCCCATGTTTCTCAAGGCTGAGAGAAGGAACCAAAAAACAAGTAAGATTGGCAAAAATAAAGTTGCCTGCACCGCTTGATTAATAATGTTTATGCCACTTATGTAACCTGCTGATCGTTGCTAAAATAAGACTATATAAACCCGCTTGGATTTCAATAAACTTGCTGTATGCCGTATATTGCATGTGGTCCTCCCTAGCCCACTCAGCTCTCATTCCCTCTCTCCGGCCAAGGTTCAACTTGGCCACGCAGGCCGCGGCATTTGTCTTTCTCCACCTGACTTATTGCACCAAGCACAATATCCTCTAGTTTCAGTCACGCTGTTTCAAATGGTAAGATTTTGGCTTTTCTTATAACTAAGTAGCATTCCATTAAGGATATATATGTGTATATATTTATCTTTTTATGTAATCATTTATCTATGGGCACTTAAGTTGTTTCAAGTTCTTAGTTATTATAAATAGCATTAGAATAAACACGAGGGTACATATAGATTTTCAAATTAGTGCTTATATATTTTTTATGTAAATTCAGAACTTGGATGGTCAGGTAAATCCAGAGCTGTACCATATGGAATTTCCATTTTTAATATTTGAGAAATCTCCATAGTTCCCTTATTTTATGTATATAAAGCATTTTATTTTTTAAAATTTATTACAATACCTTTATTCTATTCTTATTAAACAGAATACAGGACATCTTTATTTTCTCTTTCTTTCTCATTCTCTTTCTTTCTTTGTTTCTTTCTTTATCCCTTTATTTTATTTATTCATCTATTTATTTTTGCTTTTTGGGTCATACCCGGCCATGCTCAGGGATTACTCCTGGCTCTGCACTCAGGAATCACTCCTGGCAGTGCTCGGGGGACCATATGGGATGCTGGGAATCAAACCCAGGTCGGCCTTGTGCAAGGCAAATGCCCTATCTGCTGTACCATTGCTCCAGCCCATTTCCCTTTATTTTTACTTGCATCACCATGATCCACGACATTGAAGCCAAAGGTATCTTCAAAGCTGACACGCCACTGGCTAAGCTAGTGAAAACAAAGATAAATAAATGGGACTATCTCAAACTAAGAAGCTTCTGCAACTCAAAAGAAACAGTGACCAAAATACAAAGACAGTCTACACAATGGGAAAGGATATTTATGCAGTACCCATCCGATAAAGGGTTGATAACAAGGATATACAATGCACTGGTTGAACTCCACAAGAAGAAAACTGCCAACCCGATCAAAAAATGGGCTGATGAAATGAACAGAAACTTTTCCAAAGAAGAAATCCGAATGGCTAAGAGGCACATGAGAAAATGTTCAACATCACTAATCATCAGGGAGATGCAGATCAAAACAACAATGAGATATCATCTCACACCACAGAGACTGGCCCACATCCCCAAAAACAAAAGCAACCGGTGTTGGCGTGGATGTGGGGAGAAAGGGACTCTCCTTCACTGCTGGTGGGAATGCCGACTGGTTCAGCCCTTTTGGAAAACAATATGGACGATTCTCAAAAAGTTAGAAATTGAGCTCCCATGTGACCCAGCAATACCACTCCTGGGAATATATCCCAGAGAGGCAAAAAGGTATAGTAGAGATGACATCTGCATTTCCATGTTCATTGCCGCTCTGTTCACAATAGCCACAATATGGAAAAAACCAGAGTGCCCGAAAACAGATGATTGGCTAAAGAAACTCTGGTATATTTACACAATGGAATACTATGTAGCTGTCAGGAAACATGAAGTCATGAAATTTGCATACAAGTGGATCAACATGGAAAGTATCATGTTGACTGAAATGAGTCAGAAAGAAAGAGACAGACATAGAAATATTGCACTCATATGTGGAATATGATGTAACTGAGAAGTACAAGTTGGCAACGATGCAACTTCTGGCAGATATCTCTCTGGACTTAGTTACTAAAATACTAAATTACAGAAACCCAAAACTGAGAGGCCGCTAAGTGTGGTCACTCAACCTCATACTTCTTCATCCTCAGCAATGGAAAACAAATTATCTAATGCTTCCTTTTCAGCAGGTCTGACTTTAGGGGAGAGACTCTCCAAACAATAATAGTGAGTTTTGTTGGAATATTGTATGCAATCAAAGTGAAAGTAAAGTGAAATTTATTAGTTACACAGGCGGGGGGGGGCTTAGGGTGGGGGGGCTAGGGGCGAGGGGGGGTTTGGGGTGTGAGGGGGCGGGGTGGAGCTATACTGGGATACTTGGTGGTGGAATATGAGCACTGGTGAAGGGATGGGTATTCGAGCATTGTATAACTGAGATTTAAACCTGAAAACTTTGTAATTTTGTAACTTTCCACAATAAAAAATTTTAAAAAAAGAAGTTATTCATGATTTTTATGTAAAAATAGATTATTTTTGATAATATATATAATTATATATGTTTAATATTTTGCACATATATATATCAATTTATATATTAATCATACAATATTCCCACATCCATTCTTTCGCCAGTGAACACTTTCCATCACCATTGTCTCCAGCTTCCTTTACCATTGTACATTTCCCACCACCAGTGTCCCCAGTTTCTCTCTCGCCAGTCTGCCTCTACAAGCAGACACTTTCCTCTCTCTCTCATACACACTCTCTCTTTCCTTCCTTTTGAGAATTATGGTTTGCAACAAGGTTATCACATACATGTCTTTACCTCCTTTCAGCATGCAATTCTTGTCCAGAGTGTTCATTTCCAACTGTCATTGTCATGGTGGCCCATTCTATATCCTAACTGTCCCTCCCACCACCACTTGTGACAAACTTCTAGCCATGGTCCAGTCCTCCTGGCCCTCATTTAAAAAAAAAAGAAACATTTTATTGAGTCACTGTGAGGTCGACCCTTAAAAAGCTATTCATGATTGAATTTCAGTCAAACAGTATTCCAACAACCATTCCTCCACCAGTGTACATTTCCCAGCACAATTATCCAGAGGTTCCTCCCATCACACCCCACCCACTAACCCCTACCTACATCTATGGCAGGCACTTTTATTCTCTCTCTCTCTCTCTCTCCCTCTCTCTCTCTCTCTCTCTCTCTCTCTCTCTCTCTCTCTCTCTCTCTCTCTCTCTCTCTCTCTCTCTCTCTCTCTCTCTCTCTCCTCCCCCTCCCCCCTCTCTGGCATTGTGGTTTGCAATATTGATACCGAAAGGTCATTAAGAATATACTTTTACCTACTTTTAACCTTCAAACCTTGTCCAGCATGATCATTCCAAGCTATTATTGTCATACTGGTCTCTTCTCTATCTTTCCTACTCTTAGCACCCCCTACACTTATGGTTAGTTCCAATCATTGATCAGTCCTCCTAACCCCTGTTATCTCTAGACATGGATATTAGTCTTCTATTATATATATATATATTTATAATATATATATTTAAATAACACAAATGAATGCAGTCATTCTATACCTGTCCCTCTCCTTCTGACTCATTTCACTCAGCCTGATACTCTCCATGTCTATCCATTTATAGGCAAATTCATGACTTCATTTTTCCTAACAGCTGCGTACTATTCCATTGTGTAGATGTGCTTTAGTTTCTTTATTCATCTGTTCTTGGTGGCCCTCGTTTTTACTGTTCTTGGGTATTAGTCTCATACTATGTTTTTATATCCAACAAATATGTGCAATCAATATATTTCTATCCCTTTCCTTCTGATTCATTTCACTCAGCATGATACTCTCCGTGTCCATGAATTTATATGCAAATTTCATGACTTTATTGTTCCTAGTGGTTGCATAGTATTCCAGTGTACAGATGTAGCATGGTTTCTTTATCCAGTTGTCTGTTCGAAGACACTTGGTTTGTTTTCAAATTCTAACTAATATGAATAGTGCTGCAATGAACATAAAAGTTCAGATGGCTTTTCTGCTGTGTGTTTTTATGCCCATAGGGTATATCCTGAGAAGTGGAATTGCTGGGTCATATGGAAGCTCAATTTCTAGATTTTTGATGAATTCCCATATTGTTTTCCAAAAGGGTTGGACCAGTTGGCATTGCCACCAACAATGAATGAGAGTAACTTTCTCCCTGTGTCCATGCCAGCACTGGTTGTTCTTGTACTTTTTATGTGTCCATTCTCTGTGGTGTGAATGATATCTCATTGTTGTCCACAGTGCTTTTCATACTAATTAACATTCCTGTCAACAGTGTACAAGAATTCCCTTTTTCCACATTTGTTCTAACACTTGTTTTATGTCCATTGTCACAGGCACAATGTAATATCTTATTATTTTGCTTTTGGGTAAAGGCGGGAAATGCAGTATATACCCAACTCTGCCAGGACTTACCTCTGGCTCTGCACTCAGGGGATCATTCCTGGTCATGCTCCGGAACTATATATGGTAACAGGGATCTAACCCAGGTTGGCAACTGCTCTATCCAGTGTACTATCTATCTCTCCAGCCTCCCTGCTGACTTTTTAATCTGTTTATTGTTGAGTTTTATGCACTCTTTATATATTTTTGTTAGTAATCTCTTTTTCTTGGAGGTGGATCTGTGCTTGGTTTTGTGTGGACTACTACTGGCTGTATGGTCACATACTATACCTGGATGTGCTCGGGGAACAATATTTACTGCCAGGATTCAAAATACTGTTGTGGTCACAGCTGTATGCAAGACAATTGTCTTTACCTTTGCATTAACTCTCTGGTCCTAGATATCAGTCAACCTCTTACCAAGCATATAATTGGATATATCAGAAATAGAATATAGCATATCATACAAATATCTTCTCACATTCAATAAGATGTCTTTTTGCTTCGATCTATATCTCCATTTCATGGAGACTTTTGTTTGATGTAATCCCATTTGCTTACTGTTGCTTTATTTTCATTGTTGGCGTCAGGCCTCCAAACACAACTCACTGTAAGTTCCATGTCAATGATATGATTACATATGTTTTCTTTTACACGTTTTTGTCATTTAAGATCTAAAATACACGTTCTTAATATCAATTATATTTTATTTACTCTTTTAATAGTGATCTAGTTTCATTCTTATGCTATGTATTGAATAGACTTTCTTTGATCCACACTATGCTTTTCATTCCTTTATCACCAGGGGTCACACCCATAAACCACCTCCTGCTGACACCGGATCATCTCTTCATTGGCCACCCTCCAGAACTCATGGCTGCTTCTCCCAGAAGGAAGAATAAAAGGAAGTCCCCATAACCATGCCACTGAACCCCACACCAGGCTGTTTTCACTCAGGGAGTCCCAGAGTGGGGAGGGTGAGAGCCCTCCCCATCCCAAGGGATCCAGTCCCAGCAGCCCACCTGCACTATCCAACCACTGCCACGCTCCAGGCCACTTTCTACATGTTTGGGCCAAGCCTCACACATGAGTAAACATTCCAGGACCGTGCAGCCGCGATTTCTGGACATATCATTATAGAGGGAAATAAATATATATGTGCCTCTCAGAGAGCCTGACAAGCTACCGAGGGTATTCTGTCTGCACAGCAGAGTTTGGCAAGCTCCCCATGGCGTACTCGATATGCCAAAAACAGTATCAATAACAGGTCTCATTCCCCTGACCCTGAAAGAAGCCTCTAATCATTGGGAAAGATGATTAAGGAGAGGCTGCTAAAATCTCAGGGCTGGGATGAATGGAGATGTTACTGGTGCCCACTCGAGTAAATCGATGAACAATGGGATGACAGTGATACAGTGATCATAAATTAGTTTCCCTAATATATGTGGGTTTATTTATGATGTCTATCTTTCTCAATTATTACTATGACATATTTAGTTTACATGAATATTTTTTGGGTAGTATGTTCTGCATCTCAATTGCATATATAGTTAGGCAAACATTAGGTTTTTCAAAGTTTTATTGAAACTTCAGGGTTTTCTTTAAAATGAAGTTTCCTATATGTCTAAATTAGCAAAAATTTGTTATCTCTTTTCTTTCATTTATTGTAAAAAATATACACGAGGAAGGATACGTGTTCGAGAGCTCTCTGGGCAGCTCTCTCTCACTGTCCACATTCGGTGCTCTGGAGCCACTGTGTATGGACTGGAGCGTGACAGCTGTTAGCTTTGGACAGGCGAGGGAAGAATGAGGACCAAGCTGGTTGCTGATTAGTTGTCATTTATTCAATCTCTTGTTTCTCCCATCTCACACACTCTTCCTTCCTAGCTGGGATTCCTCGATCCCAGCTCTCTGGATTCTCTCTGACTCTGACCTCTGGATTCTGGCTTCTCTCTAGAGAACTCCCTGACTCCCCTTTTCTGCCTCTCCCCACTCATCTCTCCACCCCTTGCCCTCTGGGCCCACACTGTACCCAGTCTGGTAGCAAAATCAACATAAGAAAGGCCTTCCTGACTGCCCCATCAGTCTCAAGGGCAGAAACACCACCCAGGGGTATTCCTCTTCTCCTAGCATCTTAATTAACATCTTAATATAAGTTCTTTTTGTATGGGTACAGTAAGAGATACATTGAGGCTTGTAGGGCAGCTCTCCTGGGAACATCTTGCCACAGACTCAGACTACAGTTCTCAGATCAGATTAATCATTCCTAACCATAACAGGGTCCAAATGTAGTTATTACTTTTTGGACCATGATAGAATTTGTCCATGAACATGCTCTTAACTTATAGTTAAGCATTACCGCATTTTAGCCAGGCCTATCTCAATGCCAGGGTAGCACATAGCTTACCGCTTGCCCTGGGTCCATCCAATCACTTGTCGGAACCCTGTTTGTGGGGGCTAGGAAGTAAGGGCAACTGAGGCTTAAATTGAGAGAACAGATGCCCAGGCGGTAAATATTACTGAGAGTCAATTAACTCTCCCATTACAAAAGCACAGTATTTACTGTTTTCCTGTGCCCATAGGAAAAGGACATTGTTCTGAATAAACTATGCAAAGGACTTAAGGAGAAGAGGAAAACAATATTTACATGTCAACAGAGCACAAAGAAGTCACAAATAAGCACAGAAGAATGGGAGCACTGTGATGGGAGTAACCCAAATAACCTAAGCTTCCTGCAGCAAGGCAGAAAAGATAAATTAATGTTATCCTACATTTTATAACTCCCATGAATGAATTCTTGAAAAATATAGTGTTTAGAGAGACTTATATGTTGGGAGGTGTCATGTAGATTGGGATAATCAGTTCAACTTCTAGATTCAAAGAATATTTATTAAGTTCCTAATATCTTAGCTAATCACTGCTATAGTAAGATGTTTGGGGGAACTAATCTTACAATCTTCTAACCAAATCTCTAAAAAGCTACCGGTGAGAATCCTTAAGAGAGATTGATCCATTCCTGCAACTCTGGCTTCAACTATAAGCTCACTATGTTGGGTACCTACGAATACATAGTGACTCATCATGTCTCAGTGCCTTTCATCTCACCCACAGCTGAGAGTACAGTATCAACATTGGTTTAGAACATGATTGGAAAAAACTTTTAAATTCATTCATTGATTACCTATACCTGGGTTCATGGAAGAGAATTCTGTGCAATTGAACATGACTGATATGGTAATTATAAATATATTTTAGGTCTGACTTTGGGGGGAAACTCCAAACAATAACAGTGAGTTTTTTGTTGAGATATTGAAGGTAATCAAAGTAGCAGCCATTTCTCTAGACTGTGTACTAAGCCATAGCCCATGCCAGCCGAGAAGAGGAAATATCCCTCTTTCCCGGTTGTTTCCCATTTTCAGGGAGAAATGCGGCATGGCGTCCACCATACTATGAGGTGTGGGAAGGGAGATGAGGAAAAAAAAAGGAAAAGGAAAAAGAAAAAAAAGAGTTATGTACTTGGAGCAGTGGGGCTACATATCTCTTCATTCTAAGCAATGGAAAACTAATTATCAAATGCTTCCTTGGTAGTAGGGCTGTCTTTTTTGGGGGAAACTCCAACAACAACAGTGAGTTTTGTGTTGAAATATGGAATGTAATCAAGGTAAAGAGAAAATGAAGTGAAATTCATCAGTTGTGCAGTTGGGGGATGGGGGCAGGAGGTATACTGGGGTTTTTGGTGGTGGAATATGGGCACTGGTGACGGGATGGGTGTTTGAATATTGTATAACTGAGACATAAGCCTGAGAACTTTGTAGCTTTCCACATGGTGATTCAATAAAAAAAAATTTTAAAAAACTGCTCATGATTGGATTTCAGTCATACAGTGTAGGATTACATAGCTTCAGGTAGTTTAGCTTTATTGGGTTACTCCCGTTACAGTGCTCCCATTCCTCTGTGTTTATTTGTAGCTTCTTTCTTAGTGTTCTGTTGACTTGTAAATAATGTCTTTCTCTTCTCCTTAAGTCTTTTGCATAGCTTATTCAGAGTAAGTCCTTTTTTATGGACAAAGAAAGACATTTATTAATATGCCTTTGCAAAAGACATTTAATTGGCTTTGAATATTATTAATTCCCGGGCATCTGCTTTCTTGACTGTAGCCTTGGTTGCCCTCAGTTCCTAGCCCTCTAAAAGGCTGGGTCCCAACGGGGGACGAGACGGACCCAGGGCAAGCGGTAAGTTATGTGCTACCTTGGCATCGAGATGGGCCTGGCCAAAGTGCCTCATTCTTAACTATAAGTTAAGAGTCTGATCATGGACAAGTGCTGTCATGATATTAAAGTAATGACGAGACTAGGACCCTGCTAAGGATAGGAAAGACTAATCTGGCCTGGGCACTGTAGTCTGAGATTGAGATGACCCCAGGAGAGCAATTCTAAAAGTTTAGTACATCTCTTGCTATGCCCATACAAAACGATTAATATTAAGAATGCTTATATGTTTGTTGGACAAGGAGAGGAGAAACACAACCATGGGATTTCATCATTGATGGGTCCTGCTGAAAGAGAGAATAGGTGTTCTGCTATTGTTATTGAACCTTTTAAGCTTGAATTGTTACATTGTAGATTCCAGGCTCTGGCCCAGCCTAGTCTTTGGGATGTAGATTTCAGGTGCTGCCTAGTTTGTAATTGACAATGTAGATTTCATGTGGCAGCCCAGCCCAGTCTTTGGTATGTAAATCCAAGTGCTTTTCAGCCCAAGGAAGGCTTCTGTTTTGGTTTTATATCTTCTTTCCGGAGGCCTAGATTACTGGCCTGCAGATACAAGAGAATAATTTTGCCTCAATGTTCTTCCTGTAAGATCTTTTGGTGCCTTTGGTAACTGTCAATGTATTGCACCATGAGCAAAAAGGGGTTCCGAGAGAGAGACATGGGGAAGGAGAGAGTAGAGAAGGCAGTGGAAAGATCCAGAAAGGCTGGATCTTGGAGTGTGGGAGATGGAAGTTTAAGGATTGAGTAAAATGTAGCAAATCAGTGACCAGAGGGGTCCATGCCAGATCCTCTCGCGTTCCAATACGGTTTTCCAAGGCCCATCCCTTTATAAGTGCACATTTCCCAGCACTAGAGTTCCCAGGTTCCCTCCCATCAACCCCAACCCCCCCACCCCTCACCTGCCTCTGTGACAGGTACTTTTCTTCTCTATTCCTCTCTCTCCCTCTGTCTTCCTCTTTCCTTCTCTATCTCTGTCCCTCTCTCTATCTCCTTTTGGGCATTGTGTTTTACAATATTGATACCAAAAGGTTATCAAGAATATCCCTAAACTACTTTTAACTCTCAGATCTTGTCCAGCGTGATCATTCCCAGATATTGTCATAGTGGTCTCTTCTCTTTCTTCTGGGTGTCCTTCAGCCCCACACAGGCTGTGGTTAGTTCTAACCATTGACCAGTCCTCCTAACCCCTGTTTTCCCTGGCCATGGACATTATTCTTCATATATATATATGAATACACATATATATTATGCCACAAATGAATGCAGTCATTCTATGTCCCTTTCCTTCTTACTCATTTACTCAGCATAATACTCTCCATGTCCATCCATATAGGCAAATTTCATGACTTCAGGGCCTCTCTGGCTCCTGATCAAGTCCCTTAATGGCCATAGTAGGTCTGGTGTCAAAATATTGAATGTAATCAAGGTAGAAAGAGAGTGTTGTAGAAATTATCTGCCACACAGGTAGGGGGAGGGTGTGGGATGGAGGGTATGCTGGGGGTTTTGATGGTGGAAAATGTGCACTGGTGAAGGGACGAGTGTTTTATCATTTTATGATCAAAAATGTTTGCTTAACCTCATCAGACCCAATCAAGGAATGTGGCACAGTGGTGGAGCATATACTTTGCTTGTGTGAGACCCTGAGTTCAATCCCCAGCACCACACACACACACACACACACACACACACACACACAGAGGTAATCTAATGGAGATCTGGTTGTTGAAATGTTGTATGCAAGAAACCCTATCATTAACAGTATTGGAAGTTGCATACTTAAAATAAAATAAAATTTTCATTTAAGAAAATAAGCAAACACACAGAAACCCAAAAAACAAAAATGAAAATCAGAAAACAGAAAAACACTCATCACATCACACATTTCAAAGAGACATATTGCATATGTCCGTCACTAATTCTTTATTCCCTCACCCCATAGAACTGAAGACCCCTTATTTGCATCCTGCTAAACTTGAAATGTTCTATAGAATTCTCTATTTCTAGGGAAATTTATATTTTGTTTGTTTTAATTTAAATTTAGTGTTTCAATAGTTATGAATTAAGAAAAGTTATTTACATAAGTGGGAACATGATCTTCATGCTTTTAAAAAGAGTACTCAAAAGAATAATAAATGCCTATTTAATATCAGGCACTGTTATAGATGCAATGGACAACAAAAGAGTTAAGGAAGAAAAATAAAAACCCATATCCCAATGTGTTAATATTAGCTGACATGCTAGGTAGAAACATTAACCAGGGGATGAGAAAGGATGCTGGGATAGCATTATGCTTTTTTTTATAAATACTGAGAAGGAGTATAAGGCGCGTGTGTGCGTGCATGTGTGTGTGTGTGTGTGTGTGTGTGTGTGTGTGTGTGTGTAGCTTTTCTGAGATAAGAGGATACTTGGAATGTGGAAGAAGCCAGGGAGCCAGAATGATGAGCAGGCTGCAAAACTGGAAGGGAAGTCGAGAAAGATTTGGTCAGACAAGTAGACTACTTGGCTATATGGCTCATTTGAAAGGACTATAGTTTTCCCTTAAAATGGTGAGATTTCTTGGGATAAAAGCTAACTTGAAAACAGAGTTATTTATGTGTTGGGTCTCTATTGGGCATTGTGCCTCAAGAAGCATCAGTGATTAACAGAGGATTCCAAGCAGAGAATAAAGGAGAGCAAAATAAATGAAAAAAGATATGATTGGCCCTCAGGAGCATTTATTTGGAGGGTAACAGAAGCTTTCATCCTTGAGATTTCACTATGCTCTGGATAACCCTCCCTAAAGGATATAATTCATCTTCATTTCTGTGTTCTGTTGCATACCATTCCTAGATTTAGTAGAGAATCCCAGGGATGGATGTATAAGGATGGCCGAGAAAGTCTGAAATAAAATGCTAATAGATTACTTCTTAATGAACCTGAAGGAGCCAGAGAAAGCTGCTCTTTAAAATTGTGCTTCTTTCTCTATGCAAGTGACCTCTGAAATAGAAAACATAACTGTGCTAAAATTTATGATAGCATCAAAAGATGCCAAATGTTTAAATTTAAATATGATTAAATATAATCAAAATTTATACATGGGAAACTATATTTCATTTACAATAAGAATTGTAAACACAATCTAGAGATGCCTTTTCTTACCTATCATATTCCAAAATTTTATTTAAAAGAATGTTGGTGAGTTGTGGAAATAGGCATTCTCATACATTGCTGGTGAGAGTGATAAATGGTGTAATTACTCTACAGAGAAATCTAACAGAATTTCCCATAATACAAATACAGTGATCCCATGACCCAATACTCACTTCAGGGTATCTGTTGGACAAATGCCTACATGCATTCTAAACCATGAATAAATAAGGTTTTTCAGGGACCCAGTGTCATAGTAAACAACTGGAAACCAACCGTGTGCATAGTGATAGGAAATAGATTAAATAACCCAGGTTAAATATACACAATAGAATATTGCACATCTCTGAATAGAATGAATAAATACTTTATGTACCAAGATAGTATGATCTATGATTATTATTATGAGAGTAATAAACAATATGAAATATTGTATATTCTACCTTTGTTCTAAGAAATGAAGGTAGTGAATATACTTAATATTTCATGTAATTTCATAAAATACTGGTAAGATATGAAAGATATAATACAAATGTTTATTTGTACACAGCAGAATAGAATGAATTGGAGAGTTGGAATGGTAAGAAAATTTTCTCACAAGTATTTTGCATTATTTTATTATTTTGGCAGTTGGACCATACCCAATGGTGCTCAGGGAATTCCTGGTTCTGTGCTCAGTAGTAACCCCTAGTTCTTTGGGTACCATCTGCTGTACTGGGGATCAAACAAGGATAAGCTGCATGCCAAGAAAATGCCTTAATTTTTACTATCTCTCTGGCCTTATTTTAAAATAATACACAAATTACCTATTTTTAAACGTAGGTGTTTAAAATAGTGAAAGTATATCCTTGCTCTCTACATTTGAAATACATTTTAGGGGCTGGAGCGATAGCACAGCGGGTAGGGCATTTGCCTTGCACGTGGCTGACCCGGGTTCGATTCCCAGCATCCCATATGGTCCCCTGAGCACCGCCAGAGGTAATTCCTGAGTGCAGAGCCAGGAGTGACCCCTGTGCATTGCCGGGTGTGACCCAAAAAGCAAAAAAAAAAAAAAGCATTTTAAACAATGATGAATAGTGATTTTTTACACAACCATAAGTGATATGGTTACAAATAGAATGAAATTACTTGATAAATTTGATACTAGAGAATTTATAGATCTCTCAAAAAGAAAACTGATATGTTCCATTATTCAGTGTCTCTACCTCTTTATGAGAGATAATTATTGTCCCTTATTTATTTCATATGCTATTGACAACTGGGATAGTCTCTCTTTTTGTAACTATTTGGAATATAAAAATTATTTCTGGTAGGAAGAACAAGGAAAAACCTTTTACTTTAGTTGTTATTGCAGTATCATTTGGTGGCTTCTCTGACTACAAACTTTACTGGAATTTTCTAAATATTATCAGCTGACTGAAAAGCGGATTATGAAAAACCCATTTTGTCAATCCATTTTTAAAACCAAAATACGAAAGCATTTTAATATTCATGCTATAGAATGGATTTTACACATGATAACAGTATTCACACTTATTAATAACATGCTTGATCATTGCCTGATTGCATATAAGTTTACCTACTTGCATTCTAGGCATATTCTATTCAAAATTATTCTGTCTCACATGTACTTTTAAATAGGATGAAACAAGTAACATTTTTAAGTGAAGTTGTTTCATCCTATTTATATAGTTATTATTGGTAAGTTTGACTTGCTATATTAAAAATAATTGGCCTGCTGGCATTTAAAAACAACTAATTACTGACCTTAGTTTTAAAGTTCTAAAACTTCTTGAAGAAAACAGGATGAAATATTCATCATATTGACTTTGATTGTTTCTGTAAAAGGATTTAAAAAGCAAGAATGATAAAAGAAAGAAAAAATAGACACTTGTTCTTTGAAAGACATGGTTAAGAAAAATAATTGCCAACCAGAGTAGGAGAAAATGTTTGCAACTCTTATATTTGACAAAAGTCTTATATCCTTAAATATAAACAAAAAAACTTAAGGATTGGAGTCATAATACAGTGGTTAATGCACTTGCTTTGCATATGGCAGACCCTGATTTGATCCTCAGTACTATCTATGGTCCCTTGAGCAACACCAAGGATGATCCCTTGAAAAAAGACCCAGAATTAATTTCTGCATACTACTAGGTATGGCCACAAATCCCCCCCAATTTTTTTAATTAGGAAAGTTATTTAAATGTTAAACAACTTATGTTAAAGCCAAAATATTTAACAATATATGATGTATTTATAGTTAACAGTGTTAGCAAATAAATTCAAAACCATAGCGGTGCACTACTATCCCTAAACAATGAATTACTAAGATTAGACAAGAATATAAAACAACAGCATTCCTTGAACATTGCTGGTGAGCACAGCAATTTTGAATGCAATATTGATCAATTGAACATTAGCATTAAACAGGCACTTATCTCATGACCCGGTTTTCCCACTTCTAGCCATTATCCAAGACAAATTTAGTAACAGTTCTCCAGAGAAAGAGAATCATTAGTGTGTGACAATATGTGATATATGTGTATATATATTTATATATGTGTGACATGTATATGTACACATATTTATATATATATTGCATATTATATGTATGTGTAATAAGAAGTTGTTTCATGTAACAACTTCTTGGAGGATGACAAATCCCCAAATCTACGTTCAACTAACAAGAGATTCAGAAGAGCAAACAGCATAATTTTATAAGTTCTAGTGCAAAGTTTGAAGCCCAAGAGTTGATGTTTTAGTCCAAATCTGAAGGTTGGGAAAGGCCAGTGTTTAAGCACTACCAGTCAAGGAAGCAGAGTTCTCATTTGGTCCAGAAAAGGTTGGGCCTTTTGCTTGTTCCGTTCAAGCCTTCAACTGATTGTCTGAGACCTATTCTCCTTAGGGAGAGTAATGGGCCTCAGGCAACAATTCAAATACTAAAATTATCCCCCAAACACCTTTTCAGGCATACCCAGAATAATGCATTCCCAAATACCCACACACCTATGGCCTAATTCATTTGGCACAAATTCATAGAGCAGGCTTAAAAACATGATGCCAATTGCACTGGTGAAGGGCTGGGTGTTTGATCATTGTATGACCGAGACTTAAACTGGAAAGCTTTGTAACTGTTCTCACGGTAATTCAAAAATAAAAACAAAACAAAACAAAACAAAAGAAATACGATGCCAAGTTAGTGAAATACCAAACACTATATAATATACTGTTTATATGAAATTCTAGAAAAAATATTATTGTGATATAGGCAGAATAATGATTGCCTAGGACAGATGAAGAGAGGAATAAATAGTTTAGCATATGATTTAAAAGTTTTGTGTAGATGAATAAAGAAGTACATATTTATCAACTTTGCACTTAATGTGAATTATTTTATTGTAAGTAATTTATGAAAAACTCTGGGAAAATGGCACGCTTACTTGTGAGGTTTAAATTAGAACATTTTATACTAAAGAAATGAATCAATTATGACATTTCAAATAAATATGCATTCATGAAAATGATGGAATAGAGTAAATGTAGTTGGAATCATACTTGGTTGATATGAGGAGCACTAAAGAATCACACATTTCATTATAGATCTAAAATAATAAATGATAAACTTTAAATTCTGTATTTTAAAATCATATTTAAACTATTATATGAATAAGCACAAATCTATAGAAAAATGAAATATTTGGACATCATAGCCACCACAGCCTCAGAAATATATCTAGTCTCAGTTTCCTCCATTAAAAATGATTGAGTGGGTGCCAGAAAGATGGTACAATGGGTAGGGCATTTGCTTTGCATGTCACTGCTTGGTTAGAGTCCTGGCACCATATATGGTTTCTTAAGCCCCTCCAGGATTGGTCCCTGAGTACAGAGACAGAAGTCACCCTGAGCACCATTGACTGTGGCCCAAGAGGCGATATTAATAAAAAAAGATAGAGTGATATATTTTTCAAATAAGCTTATGATAAGTTTTGAGAAGCTAAGAAGCTTTGGTATTGTTTTAAAGCCTCTGAAGGCTTTATCAGGAAAATACTAGTACATAATGAAAAAATATTTTTTAATTTATTTCTGATTATTCTTGTCCCATTTCGTGACAGGTTTTCTCAGTGAGAAAAAAAGTTTTCATTTGGCACTAAATAATATTCACACACTTTTATGTGCTACAATATTATTTGTAATGTCCTCACAGTTTTACACTGTAGTCATTATCCCTGTACTTAAATCATTATCATTCTTTGTTAAAGGCTCAGGCTCTAGAGGCAAATTAAAGCTTTTAGCCACTAGGAAATCACAGGTCTTTTAGAAAATTGCTGCTGCTATGCATAATTTGTTGCTCACGGCATTCACCTGTGCCTGTAGCAGTTGGAGATTTCCCCACTGATTTTACCACATCCTGAAAGAGTTAATGGACCTCTCTAATAATGCATCTTCCTAATAGGACCAAATATATTATCTCAGTGCAAGTCTAATCAGACTTCTTAATAAAGAGAAAATGTTACAGAGTTATTGACATTCTGGATTACTTGACATCCCAGAAGAAAGAACATTACACATTAAATATTCAAGTTATATAATGTGTGTGTTCAAAGGGTCTGAGGGCTGGAGAGATAGTAGAGAGGGTTAGGCACTTGCCTTCGTACCGCCAACTCTGGTTCCATCCCTGGCACTGCATATGGTGCTAAATACCACCAGGGGTCGCCCCTGAGCACTGCCTAGAGTGGCTCCAAGTAAATGCAAATGATAATAGTAATGCTCAAAGCTCTGAGAAAGGGGGATCCGGAGCAATAGTACAGTGAATAGGACATCTTCCTTGTATGTGAATTACCTGGGTTCTACCCCTGGCATCCCTTAAAGTCCCCTGATTCCACCAGGAGTGATTCCAGAGCCAGAAATATGCCCTGATCACAGTTGTGTGTGGCCCAAAAGAAAATGAAGAGCAAACCATTTCTGTTCATTGTGAAGAAAGAGATATAATTAAGCCAATATTTGACATAGAAAGTCTGGTGAACTTGTAACCGAAGTGAGGCAAAAATGACCTAGGAGCAAATGTAAACGATGAATTTTCTTACTCTTTGTAGCTTGAGACAATGATATCTCTGAATTCTTTTGCTGTGCCTCACAATTATTATTATTTTCTTTAGCACATGGTGCCAGGCACCGTTCTAAGTTTTTGACAAATATTAAAATAGTACTTGTTTTAATAACAATGATAATTGTTAAACCAATACATTCACTGGTTTTAATACTATGATGTGGTTATTACTGCTGTCTGTAGTTTACATCTGGGAAACCAGAGATCTGAAAATATTAGTTTCCATGTTTATGAGTCTCAATTCTGCACCTATGTGCTTGGCCATTGCTTTAGATATGGTTTTACTAGTTTTGTCAAACTCCACCTCTGTTATCATAAATAGTTACAAAATCAGCTACTTATCACTTCCATTTCTTATGTATGTGATATTATTTGAGAATTTGAAAGCATGATTTCTTGCAAAGGGAAAAAATATTAGTGCCACAGGAAAAACACTTCGTAGCTCTATGTACATAACATTGAAGTGGGTTTTTTTTTTTAATTTTAGCTGGGAACCACACCTAACTGTGCTCAGGGTTAATTCCTGGCTCTGTGCTCAGAGGATCACTCCTGGCCATGTAGGGGATCATATGTGTTTCTGGGGATTGAATGTATCTGAGTCTGCTGTGTGCAAAGTGGTCGCACTATTGACTGTGCGTTCTCCCTGTGGGGGGCCCCCTATTTTTAAAATTTATGTTTAGCTACTTTTTTTTTTTAAAAAAAAAAGGTGAACATCTTTTAAAATGTGATTGAAGACTTTTTGTATTTTTGTCCATGTGACCAAAGTAATCAAGGCATCACCATTTGGAGGTACCTGAGTCATTAGAAAAAATGTTTGCCAGCGTGTATGCTGCCTGAGCCCATGTGCTGCTTGGTGCCCACGTGGCCAAGCACATGCGGTGCCTGAGCACATGTGTCACCCGCATCTCCCCTCTCGAGATGTGTACTTTCATGCTTTCGTGTCCAGTGCTAGGATGTGCTCTCTCCACCCTTGGAGAAGCCCGCGTTCTCTCTTGAGCACGTTATTGTTACTATTCTCTCTCCCACTTATCCCTTCCTCCTTCCCTCAGAAACCTCTAAATAAAATCTGTTTACTTCAAAAAAAAAAGAAAAGAAAAGAGAAAAGAAAAAATGTTTGACAATTGATGTCCAACATTTCCCTCTCGGTTAGATTATTTCTATCAGTAAATAAACATTCTGCAGTATTACTAAGAGTAATGTGTATTCTGAATCCACTTTCTTCTTGCAATTACTGTCCATTTCCTCTACTCTCTTTTATTTGGAATATGCTCAAAAACCTAGTAGAAATCATGGCTATTTTCACCTTTCTTTGTGCATTTATTTTCTTGGGCTCACCTGGAGAACTTGTTTCAAACATTTCATACAAACTGCCTTCTTAAGGTCACCAGTATTGTACATGATTCCAATTTTCAGTCCCTAACCTATTTCATTAGTTAGCAACATTTGCTTTGATATTTTATTTTAATCCAATTTCCTTGGAACATTATTTGACTCTCCGAATACCTTGCAGGCCAGTTTTCAATTTCCAGCCTGCTTTCCTGGTTCCTTCTCATTTTTATGATTCCTGAAATCTGAAGTACTCCCAATTCAGTCCTCAGACCTTGATCCATAAATATTCCCTTTATAATTCTATCAGCATCAGGAATTTAGTACATATTCTAGTACATATTCTAGACACTGGTGATCTCAAAATTTTATTTTCAACTCATACTTCTTCCTCAAATTTTAGGCATCTGTCCTAGCATATCTGTTTGGGTCACAAACAGGTATCTCATTATTAATTTTTCCCAGATGGAAAAGCTAGTTGCACTTTTTCTGCTGGATCCATTTTGTTGAGGCATATGCTCTTGCCTTTACTCAATTCCACTTGAATGTCGTCTGACTCTATAGAAATAGATAATTATGTATTTTCAAGCTCCCGCGAGGGGTTCCTGCTTCCAGTTTGGAGGAGTAAGAGCCTAATAAACTGATCCTTCTACAAATATCAGCTATAAACTATAATAGACAAAACCAAACAAAGAAAACAAAATACCTGGAGAGCTGGGGACTACACGAGTACAAACAGCTTCTTAGAGAGGAATCAAAACCTGGACCAAGTGACCAGCACAGAAGGAATTCCAGTATGTGTGTGTGTGTGTGTGTGTCTGCGTCTGCGTCTGCGTCTGTGTCTGTGTCTGTGTCTGTTTAAAGCTTTGTCTGAGTGTAATACCAGTCATGGTAGCATGAGGTGAGGGCCAGGAACAATTAACAGTAAATTTGAAAATTTTCTGGTAAGAGAGTAAACAAAGAACCCTGGAAATTAGAGAGCCTGGGAAGGAAAATGTTAAATTTTATGTTTACATTCAGTTGAAACTTCCAAGTATGCATGTGTCGGTCCAGCTGGAAACAGTTTTCAGCCTAGGATAAAAGAACTGAATTCAATCAGCGCTACTTTTCCCTTCATTCAGGGTGGGGGTTTATTTATTTGTTTGTTTGTTCTAAGTCTAAATTAACTACTTATTAATACAAGATTACTGCAGGCTATACATAATTTTTTCAAGAGCACATAGTAAATTCATAAGATTACACCATTTTCTGAGATGAAAAAAAGTCTCAAAATATTAAATGTACTAAAACTATATAGAATACATTCACTGACAATAGGATTGAATTAGAATTCAATAATAAGATGGCTAGGTAAAAAATACATACACATCTACATACAAAAAACACAATACTGGTTAGAAGAAATTGCATTATTTTAAAGGCTTTTTCAGTGAATGTCTGAGAGCTATAGCACTTGCTGTAAGGGTCTATCTCAAGAAAACAGAAAAATAAGAAAAATCAACACCAAACCACCAGAAATATAAACACAATATAACAATTAGAGGATTATAAAATATTAGTGAATGAAAGTAATAAGTTGAGTTTGGTTCTGGGAAAAGATTAATGACATCCAAAGCCCATGGCTAAACTGATCAAGAATTTCAAAATTCTTGAACTTTAACTACCATTAACTAGAATGAAAACATAAATCTCACTCTGGGTCCTGTAGAGAAAATCATAAACAATTCTATTTCAACAAATCCTTGAGCTCAGATGAAACGGATGGAAGAGTCAAGGTACCAAACTCATTCAAAAGTATATTGAGGGGCCAGAGAGTTAACACAGAAGCAGATAACGTCTTGCTATGCCTGCAGCTGACCTGGGTTTGAATGCTGGTACCATATATCGTCCCCTGAACACTTGCAGGAGTGATGACTGAACACAGAGACCTCCAGTGTGCATTATTTTAATGCTGAAACCCCAAGTTAGATCCCTGGGACGACATGGTCTCCCAAGCACCTCCAGGAGAAACACCTGAGCACAGAGCCAGGAGTAGTGCCTGAGCACTCCCATGTGTAGCAAAACAAAATTGGCAGACTAAGTACTGCTATATCTATAAACAAAAGAATTTGAATTCAGGTAAATAATCCAGCTGAATAGAAAACTTCAGGCTCTGATGGTTTCCCTGTTGAATTCTAGTTACCACTGAAAAAAGAAGTAATACCAATCACAAACACTTTCAAAATGGGAAGGGAGGAACTCTCCATACTCTTGTTATGAAGCCAGAATAAACCTAATGTCAAAACCATAAAAGATAAGAGAGATAGTACAGGGATTAATGTGCTTGCTTTGCCTGTGGCCAATCTCCTTTGGAGATCCTCAGCAGCGCCAGGATCATTCCTAAGCACAGTTCCTGCAATAGGCCCTGGGCATTGCTGGGTGTAGCCCACACGCACCCCTAAAGAATTTAGATGCAGTGTACTAAACAAAATATCAGACAGTTTAAGTGTAATCCAACAAATCTGAAGATCAGAAATAAATTCCCTTTTTACCACTTCTTTTAAACTTTGTATAGGAGACCTGAAATATAGAGATCAAAGAAAAAAGAAAGAAATCACAGGGGCCAGAGTGGTAGTACATGGGAAGGGTGTATGCTTTGCCCACAGCTGACCCAGTTGGAATCCCTGAGAACAGAGCCAGGAGTAAGCCCTGAATACTGCCACGTATGCCTCCAAATTAAAAAGAAAAACGTATAAAGAAGTCAGACATGTGCAAATGGTCACTGTCACTGTCATCCCGTTGTTCATTGATTTGTTCGAGCGGGCACCAGTAACGTCTCTCATTGTGAGACTTATTGTTACTGTTTTTGGCATATCCAATACACACAGGTAGCTTGCCAGGTTCTGGCGCGCAGGTGCGATACTCTTGGGAGCTTGCCGAGCTCTCCGAGAGGGGCAGAGGAATCGAACTCGGATTGGCGGTGTGAAAGGCAAAAGCCCAACCGCTGTGCTATCGCTCCAGCCCATGTACAAATGGTATGATTTTTAAATATTTTCTTGTAGATGATGTGGAAATAAAATGAGTGAATTTAGAAATCAAAGGATAAAATTAGTATGCAACATAGAGAAATATTTAAAAGATTGCATTTATAATAGAGAAGAAAATGATAGGAATAAATTTCTTTAAGGGTATGTAAGGCATACCGGACTCTGTGCCATACTGTTTTACTCAGGGCACCCCAGAGGGGGGAAGAGGGTGAGTGGAAACCCCCCCCACCCCAAAAGACCAAGATCTGGAGCCGATCTCCACAACCCAACCACTGTCATGCTCCAGGCCACTTTCCACATGCTCCGGCTGAGTCTCACACATGAGTGAACATATTCCTGGATCGCACAACACATCATAAGACACTCCCTACCCATTCTCCATAGTTGTCACACCATATTTGATGGGGTTCAGGCAGTAGGCAACAAATCATAGAGGGAAATATATATAGATGTTCATATATACATATTTTCAGACATATATACCAAAACTCACATCACCAAAATTTTAACAACATGTTAGTATGTTATCCAACATGTTAGTGATGATATCCTACCGAATGTCTTAATGGCTTCTGCCAAAATAGAACAATCTTCATACTGTTTCCTATATGAACTCTTTTTTGTAAGCATGTTCAGCAGTTCTTTATAACAGACAAAACAAAACATGTTCTTTCATTTGTGTTTTGGGACAGGGATTAGGGATTAAGATGGAAACATCCCAAATTTGGTGGTGGGAAGGTGTAATGGTGGTGGGATTGGTGTTTGAATATTAAATGTAATCAAATATTGTGAACTTATAAAATAAACAAACTAAAAAAATGAAAACTAATGAGCACTGACCAGGAAATTAGAGCATATTTAAATGAGTTATGAAATATGATTCTCTATTGGAAGACATTGAAAATAAGTAATAAAACTGTTGGAATCAATAATCTTTATATTCAACTAAGTTCCAAAAAATTGCAGCAGGTTTTTTGGTGTGAAATTACTTGAAAACTTACTTGAGTGGTGCATTGTAACTTTTGGTAAAGGAATACACATTGTGAAACTAGAAGTCAGTATTTATAAAATGGCACACACAACTATGTCTCAATAAAGATGCCAAGGCAAATCCAAGGGAGAAAGACCTTCAATGGTACTGGTCAATTAGATATTGGTGTAGGGGAAACCTAATCATAAATCCAAATCATTGTACATAAAAATTAAATATGTGCCATTGACCTAAATATGAAAGTGAAAACTGTAAAATGCCTAGAATAAAAATATAGGGCAAATTCTTTACAAAAGATTATTAGCTGAGACATATGACACCTAATCTTTAATGAAAAAAATACATTGGACATTAATTATATTTTATCTTTTGCTTTTTTTGAAAGATAATGTTAAGAATATGAAACTGCAAGCCACAGAAAGTCATATAAAGAATAAGAAACTACAAGCCTCAGAAGAAGCTGCCATAGGATTGGTGTGGTAAGCAAAATTTTGACTTTGATCCCTGCTCTTCTGTCTGTGATTATCTTACATGGCAGAAGAAGATTTGTGAGTAAAATTAAGGTTGCTAATCAGTAATTAGCAAAAATTGACTATAATAATGACAATAAAATTCTTGATCATCTAGGTAGGAAAAATGAAGTTGTGAAATTTGCCTGTAAGTGGGTAGACTTGGAGAGTTTCATGCTAATGAAATGAGTGAGAAAGAGGGACAAATACAGAATGACTGTGTTAACTTGTGATATATATATATATACATACATACATACATATCCATTAGAAGACATATCTATGGCCAAAGAAAACAGGGTCTAGGAGGACTGGTCAATGGTTGGAATAAAACACAGGTGTGTGGGGGGCAGAGGGTAGGTAAGATAGAGAAGGGACTGGGATGACAATAATAACTGGTTAAAACCAGGTCAAGGGGTATACCAGATAACCTTTCAGTAGCTGTACTGCAAACCACAATACCCAAAACAAAAGTAGGGAGAGACAGACAGACAGACAAACAGACAGACAGAGTCAAAGAGAGACAGAAGGATAGAGAGAGAATGAGAATGTGAAAGAGAAAGAGAGAGAAGAAAAATGCCTGCCATAGAGGCAGGCTGTGGGGGAAGGGTGGGGGGAGGTGATGGGAGGGAAACTGGGGACACTGGTGCTGGTAAATGTACACTGGTGGAGGGATGGGTGTTGGAAACACTGCATGACTGAAACCTAACTATAAAAAGCCTTGTAAAGATCTATCTCATGGTGATTCAATAATAAAATCTTTTAAAAATACATGGAAAATAAAATGGACAACTTCCTTCTATCTCTGATAAAGATCTTGAATGAGGCAGCTCAAAAGAAAGCTTAATTTTGTATCTCTCACATACGCTGCTCAACCAAATAATAAATTCTGTTAGGAAAATTTGTTTAAATCAAGGGACAAGAAAAACATAAAAAATGTAATCCCCTAAATTCCTGTAGAAAAATATTGTGTTGCGTGTGGGAAAGCAGGGAAGAAACAAACGTAATAAGCCAGTTGGATGATAATAAACCCAGCTGAGCGTCTGCAAAAAAGAAAATGGAACAATTAGAGGCATTCCCCAGTAAAGAAGGAAAAACATGGGTGTTAGAAAGAAATGCTACTTGAGGTCAGGAATATTTAGTAGCAGAAGAAATCAGCATTTGGAGGAGGAAGGGGAAGTACTAGGCTTTGATGGGTCTCTCTGGATACAGTCTTCAGAAGCATCTATAGAAATACCTTTGACAATCTACTAGAGTCTGTATGCGGATGCTGAAACAGATGGAAAGGCAATAGTTTAATTACTCCTTGTAAACTCCTTGAATGAATATTTCACAGGTATCACTGTATCACTGTCATCACTGTCATCCCGTTGTTCATTGATTTACTCGAGCGGGCACCAGTAACGTCTCTATTACACTCAGCCCTGAGCTTTTAGCAGCCTCTCCTTACTCGTCTTTCCCAAGGATTGGAGGCTCTTTCAGGGTCAGGGGAATGAGACCTATTGTTACTGTTTTGGGCATATTGAATATACCACGGGTAGCTTGCCAGGCTCTGCTGTGTGGGCCGGATACTCTTGGTAGCTTGCCGGGCTCTCCAAGGGGTATGTATAGATCTGTTACTGTATTTGGGGATATGAATATGCCACAGGGAGCTTGCTAGGCTCTCCTGAGTGGGCAATAGACTCTTGGTAGCTTATCAGGTTCTCCAAGAGGGAGAACTAGGCTATTACATATCACACTGTTGCAATGCTTCTGGGAGCTTAGTTTTATAGTCTCTGGATGTTGGCCATTGATGGGATTACATGGTGCTGGGGGCAGTTTCTGGGTGTGATTGCTTAGCTACTGGAAAATGGGGAATCTGTGTGGAAGAGGCCCAGTCCTGAACCGAGCAGTCTTGGAGATCTCAGCCTCGGATCCCACACACCTGGGTTCCTCTGCCAGTTACTCCATGCGTGAAGCTCGTCTGAACGTGTAGAGAGTGGCCTTGAGCATGGCTGTGGCTGGGTTCCAGAGGTCTTCAACTGTCGAGGCTCTGCTCTGGGTGGGGAGGGAAACTTGCATAGGGAAAATTGCATAGTTACGCATAGTTATTCAACCAGAGTCAGTTGCAATAACTAATGGAGTGCCATGGATATCTAATAGAATGAAATGCTTCCTCCTGAGAAGTATAGCATTAAGTGACACAAGTATGTAACTCATAGAGGAAGTTTATATTAAAAGATCTTAAACTTGCTGGATGGAAAAGAAAGTCACCTCAAGTTAAATGACTTTTAAAGTGACTAGAGCTGACATAATTACAAATTCCCATTTTGTAAATAAAAGGGAGCTGGCAGTGTTTCAACCACAACTCAGGATAGCTGTAACTTTGGAATATTTTGCCTGAACATCTGATAAACCTATCATTAAATTATTAATATTTATGAGACTATGTATCCCAATGTATCAGTGATCTATCAATCATAGAATCGCCAGTATACTAGAGAGGTGAAAGCCAAAACAATATTGTATTATTCCTTTCCAAAGATTCTATTAAATCTTTGCTATGGGTTGCAACACCATTCTAGGTTCTAAGGCTATAATTTGACTTTGATTTTTCATCCTTTTCCAACATTAAAAAAATGCCACCATACCAATATTTTATAGCCATAAACTATCACCTAGATTCTATAATGACTAAAATTTTGCTATTCGATTATATTACTGTGTTTCTTTGCCTCTATTTGTCTATAATACCCAATTATCAAACCATCAATTTTGGGATGTATTTCAAAGAAGTTGGAAACATACCTTTAAACACTACAGCCTGTGAATTATTGATTTAAAATAAATTGATAGTCTGCTAATACAGAAACAATTTTATAAAGGTGGGATGATGATGCTAAGAAATTCTAAAAGGAATCAATAGTTTGTCCAAAGAGTTAAAAACTCAATATCTGAGACTATTATAGGGAAAGTTTATTTCCCACTTTCAGATTTTTCTTTTCCTTCTTATGAGGCAGATTTTATTCAACACTTATGGTCCATTTTCAGGCTATTATTTTTTGAGATACAAAAAATCTCCCATTTAAGGCATACAACTTAATGGCTGATTGTATATTTTAAATGTTCTGAGTTATGCAACCATCACTAATGCTTAATTTTAAAACATTTTCACCACCCCCCCAAAAAAACTCATATATATCAGTAGTCAGTTTCCATTTTATCCCACATTTAGCACCCCAATTCTAGGCAACCTAGACACACACACATATATGTATTTGTGTATATATGTGTGTATGTACATATATATATTTATATATATTTTAGGACACTTTATATAAAAAGAATTAAACAATATATGGTCTTTTGTGACTATCATTTTTTTACTTGACATATTTTCAAATTCCATCCCTATTGTAGCATGTTTCAATAATTCATTCCTTTGTGTTGCCAAATAACAGTCCATTGTGTAATATAACATGTCTTGTATTCATCAGTTGTTAGAAATTTGAGTTGCTTCCACATTTTGGTTTTTATGAGTAACGCTACTATAAACATTCATGTACAGATTTTTGTTCTGGCATACATTTTTGTTTTCCTTATGTATGTAAATAAGTATAGAATTACTGGTGGAATTGCTGGGTGACACGAGAACTTTATTATTAATTTTTTGAGAGACTGCCAAACTATTTCAAAGCAGCTGTGCCACTCACAATCTCAGAAGCAACGAATGAGGACTCCAATTTCTCGATGTCTTTGCCAATACTTGTTACTATGTCTTTTCAATTATATTCTTACTAATATGTGTGAAGTGGTGTTTGTGATTTGATCTGAATTTCTCTAATGAGCAGTGATATTGAGCAGCTTTTCAGATGCCTAGTGATCATTTGTGTATCTTCTTTAGAGAAATGTTTATTCAAATCCTTTCCTTTCCTTAATTGTGATGTCCTTTTATTATTAAATTGTAAGTCATTTACATAGTTTGTATTCAATTTCTTATCATCAGATTCTTTGCTACCATTTTTTTCTCATTCTATGACTGGTCTTTTCACTTTGTATATGCTATTACTTGAATCTCAAATTTTAAAAATAGGGTAAAAAGAGCAGTGAATATTGCCTGTGGATATAATGACTGTAGTGGAAAATAAATATAATGTTAATGTTCCAACACATTGCAGAGCCTTTCAGGAGCAAAATACATATTTCCCAGTAATTCACTCATTAGGGTAAGCGAAGGACCAGAACTGCTATCTTAGAAGCAGTGTTATGAAGGTGGGAAGATGGTCCTTAGAGATAGATAATCTATTGTAAAAGGAATCAATGGTTTGCCCAATTGATTAAAAGCACAAAATTGAGAATATTAAGAATATTAAGGGACAAGTTTCTTTATTTGTGCTTGACTTCTTCTCTTTTTTCCCTATGAGAATAAATTATTTTCCCCTACACTTATGATCCATTCTCAGATCTGTTAATACTCCCTATCACATAAAACGCTTTATCCGCAAGAGATCTATCTAATCTATGAAAGATAATGTTCACATTTGTCTCTCCTCTCCATCTTAGGGAAAAAGAGGCAAAAATCTAGATACATTTCCCCCCCAATAGTATCAATAGTACTTCTACTGCACCAGGCCCACACCAGAGTGCCTGGACCCAAAGTCCCGCCACCCAGCACCCTCTGATTACAGTTGCGTTGATTGTATCTTGGGGATTGTTTTTTCCTATTGGGAACTGTCTGATCCCATTCCACTGTATATGGTTACCACACTTTTTGATCCATTCGTTTATTGTTGAGTGCCTGGTTTGTTTTCAGATATTGGCTATTGTAAATAATACCACTTTGCTACATTCTAAATGATGCAACAGCATTTCTACCTCAGGGCCTTTGTCCTTATTTGCTCTTCCTGCAGCATTTTATTCCCTAACATGTATCCACTAGGTCAGTGATGTGGCCCAGTGTTTGTGTGCATATCTTCCATATATGAGATCTGGGTTCAGTCCCAGTACCACAAATTATATATCCTCTAAACATGGAGAGCTTTTCTAAAGATACTCTATAGTAGATTTGGAATTTGTATAGAATCCAACTTCTTTTATATTCCCAGCACTCATCATTACCCTAATCCTTATTTTTAATTTTTTTGTTTTTAAGTTTAATGGCTGTTTGCTCTGTCCTTCCCCCTTGGTGGTGGGGGTGGGGGAAGAGGCCACAATCAGAAGTGCTCAGGAACTACTTCTGGCTCTGTGCTCAGTGGACCATGTGATGCCAGAGATCAAATCAGAGCGCACACACGAAGGTGAGCACAATAACCCCTGCACTATCTCTCTGGCCCTTTCCTTCTCTTTTTATTAATTTTGTCTGATCTTTGGTTGGCACGGAGGCTCCATGTGACTATGTCTTTTGTTTACCACTTTTGGTCCAGTGTCCAGACTAGGTCCCAATAGTGTGTAATTCCTCAATAAATATTGGAGAACCCTTTTGTGCTGAGAAAAAGAAATTAACAGGCAAGGGACACTTAAAATAGTTCAAAGGATGAATATAGAACATATACCATACTGTCTCTCTAGAAACCTTAAATTGCAGCTTTCTCAGAAACTTATGGATTAAAACGCTATTTTCTTCAGTTCATTTGTACCATACCTTGGAGGGTTTGAATCTTCATGGATATGAGACAGAAGGAAGACAGATTTTTTTTAACACTAGAGCATGTACGGTAAAAATTCATTGAGCAGAAACTGATAGCCTATGTAAATAATAATGACTTAAATAGTGAAGATATGAATGCTTAACAAAAATTTTGAAGAAGATATTCTACACTTAATCCAAGACTTAAGATTTTCATGATATTATGTTAGTATCTTGGCAAATCTTAGCCAAATATTTGCAAGATGATAGCAGGAAACAACTTTTTTCATGCTGCAGAATCTCAAGCAGGAAGTTTTAGATACCCCGGATTCTTGGATACTGCATACAGTAGAAGTTGGTATGTGACCAAGCATAAGTTCCCAAATAAAGTTTTATTGGTGGGCTTATGCAGGCATCTAACTCCTGGCTTCTTTGCTGTTGCCAGCAAACACCACTAGACTCCAGGAACTTCACTTGCCAAAATGGGGTTTGCAGCACAGGGAGTAGACAGTGTTTAACCTTGTGACACCATATGTCAGGGAAATTATTGAACCGACCTTGGGAAATTTACAGATCAGGCATCTTGATTGGGGTAAGGGACTAATTCCAGTCCTTTTTCTTTCTCAGAAGAAGAGAATTTAAGAAAGAAAGCTCTGTTGTGTGCCTTCAACATTTGTGAGGAAGACATTCCGTCCCAGGTGTCCTCTAGCAGCCCAACCCTCATTTGCCAAAAATCAGAGAAATTGATCCCTTGGCTTCACAGGTTCTGGATGTGAGTATCTGACATTTTTTGCTTCTATGCTGGCAAAAAAATTGAGAGTTGGTGGGAGGTTGCAAAGTCAGTAGACATCAGTGATGAAAGTTTTGAAGAGGGACATAAAATAAAACAAAAGGAGTATCATTTTTAGAATAGATTGTGTCAGTTAATAGAGGCATATGATTAATTCAACAAAATATATCTTCAGAGAAATATTTTAATAAGAAATAATTTACAATAATCACCATGAAGTATAAATAAGAGGGAAGAAGAAAGAACAAATTGTAGTGAAAGTACAAATGAGTTAAGCTCATTATTGAAACATAAACATTGATTTTGAAATTGTAAGAGAAAGTAATCAAAAAGCCTGGCAAGCTACCCGTGGCATATTCGATATGCCAAAAACAGTAATAAGTCTCACAATGGAGACGTTACTGGTGCCCGCTCGAGCAAATCGATGAACAAAAATATTCAAATAGAATATTTTTGTGAGAATATAATTACAACAAAGTGGTTTTAAAATGTTGAAAGGAAAATGCACAGAGAAATATTGGACAAAAAGAAAATGAATTAATCTCTGTTAATATTAACTTACCAATAACAGTATTTTATGTCAATAAACATTATATTCTATAAAACAAAGAAGGGTATGCAATAGTTGTAGTAGAACACAATAGTGACAACCAGATGAATAATTTACACTGAAAGGAAAACTCTTCTTTATATTCCATATACCAGGATTGAAAGCGAGTTCATCTGATAAAAAAAAATCAAGGCAAATATCTTATAAATATTTTTATTAAGTTTAAAAAGAGGTGGGTAAATAGGACTAAGGCAAAAATGTATGATGAACTGGACTTTTAGTGGATAATTTAATGATGCAGTATATATATATATATATATATATATATATATATATATATTCTTTCTAAGTTGCTTTGGGTCACAGCTAGCAGTGCTCAGGGTTTACTTCTGCTTATTCCAGTGTTCAGAATTCACTCCTGGCGGGACTCAAGGGACCATATAAGCTAACAGATTGAACCCGGATCTATCACATGCAAGGCAAACACCTTGCCCACTGTTCTATTTCTCTGGCACCCATGTTGACTTTCAATAATACACAAAATTTATCTAGTGTTATAAAGTAGTATTACCAAAATAAAAAATAAAAGGAAAACTATCCCAAAACTTTAGATAGGAAGAATAATTATAATTCTAAAGTTACAAGTGCTGTAAGCGATGCTTATAAAAGTACTCTTCTCCTAATGCATGATGATAATGGCATGAAGGAAGGCATATAATATTTTTATAATTAATAGCAAAAATTAAATTAAAATATTAGTGATTAAAATTACTTTCCACCACCACACTGGAAAATGTTATGCTGCATAAATAAAAAGTGCTTGGAAAACCAGAAACATTAGTAGGTCAACATTTTTACCTCATAAATCAGTATTTAACTGTGTATTTTTTTCCTTAGTTCTCCTGAATACCCAAAACTCTTATAGAGCACATGTTGCTGATATCTTATTTCCTCTTTCCTTCATTTCTCTTCATTTCTAAGTTATATTATACACACCTTCAGAAAACACAGCCACTTCTTATAATGTGTTGAATTTCCACCATTGCCTCGCAGAGTGCTTGGTCATAAAGAGGTTCTTAATGAATTTCTGCTGATTATTCATTGCAGAGCAACAAGGTGATCCATTTACCTAGGAACTGTCTGATTCCAAAATCTTAAGATTCTCTTTAGTTTATACTAAAGATTTGGGGAAATAGCTAATATTTAATTGTGTTTACTACCTGAGAAACAAAAAAGAGCAGAATAATTGATAAACTAGCTATAAAATTAGTTTTTTTGGTTTGTTTGCATTCAGTTGTTATATAGAGTTCATCAAAAGTATACTAATCCTCCAACTCTGCAATTAGCATACAAATTTAGATTAATGCTTACTGGAAAGCTTATAGGATACACATGTATCTAACTTTCTTCTACATTTTAGAATATTTTCTCATCCCCTAAAGCTGTTGGGGAAAAACAGACTATATATAACCAGATTCACGGTTTTGAGGAAAATTATTAGATTGATTATGGAAAATGTTATGCAATACAAATATTAAAATCAACATAAGTAGATTTGCTTTAACATTAATCTAATAACCACTGCATATTTTTAGTGACTCTGTAAGATTTTCCAAGCCCTTTCCTTATAAACCAGACTAGTGAAAAATTGTGACCTCAGTTTATTTTGCTATGACATTTTACCTGAAAAGATGTGTCATTCAGCTTTTAACCACATATTAGGGACTAGGCTAGGTTAAGAAAGCATGATACATATTTTTTAAAAGAAAATGTTTTCTAACTCTTTGTAGCACATGCAGTAGTGCCCTCCTCAACCCCTTATGACCTGAGAAACTGATAATGTCATAAAGAGTTTCCAAATATAGTTGAGGAGATCTCCTTTTTCAGATATTATTTCTATATAAAAAAGACACTTCTCCTAACGGACTAAAAGCTTTTCAACTTGATTTTACAAGTCTTCCATGTCATTGTGTTCTTTGTCTAGTCTACCCTATAGAGTCTATTTAAGGAGAGAGTCAAGAATCAAACCCCCTGGCAGTCTCTCAGAAAGATTCGCTGCTGCACTTGACAGGAAGTGGCTTATCAATCATCCAAAAGACTTTTGTTTAGAAAACTAATATTTTGGGAAGAAAAGTAAAACAAATTTTGAGGGCCTTTTGCTCATAATTGCCATAAAGTATTTATGCCATAAAGTATTTCTTCTTGCTAAAGAAGTATTTCTAGATATAGTTAGGTAAACTGACTTGCTTTCTTCAATATAAATATAAGAAATAAATATGATAAATGGAAAACATATTGTATTTTTAGATATTCAGTCTAAATTTTTTTGTTACAGAACATGCAGGTGACAAAGTAAAGCATCTATTTTAAGGCCTATAGCTACTTAGAAATAATCTTGGTTAATTCTACTGTAGGATATCATTGGTTTGTCTTTTCTCCCTTGCCACAGAGTTTGGGCTTATCTGGTAATAACATCTAAATATTTTAAGGCAACATTGGTATGTCCTGTTCTCCTTGCCACAAGGAGCTTAGGTATATCGGGTCACGCCCATCAAAGTGCTCCCGAGTCACTCCCATTCCTTTGTCTATCTGTAACTACTTCTCTATGCTCTCTTCTCCAATCAGTTAATCAGCTTTTCCCCCTAATCAGACTCTGTTAATTTGTAAGGTCAGACCTTTCTAGGACACTGAACTTGTATTGTAAGTTAATATTGCCTTTCTCCTCTCCTTGTGCTTTTGAATACTTTACTTTAAAGCAATGTCCTTTTTGTATGGACAAAGAAAGACAGTTGTTAATATGCTTTTGTAACATGGGATTTAATTGGCTTCGTATATTATTTACTCCTGGGCATCTGATTTCTCGACTTAAGCCTCAGTTGCTCTTAGTTCCTAGCACCCCAAAGGCAGGGTCCCGACGAGGGATGGGACAGACCCAGGACAAGCGGTGTGTTATGTGCTACCCTGGCATCGAGATGGGCCTGGCCAAAGTGCCTATTGCTTAACTATAAGTTAAAAGCTTGGTCATGGACAAATGCTGTCATGATCCAAAAGTAACGACGAGACTAGGACCCTGCTAGGGATAGGAAAGACTAATCTGGCTTGAGCACTGTAGTCTGAGATCAAGATGACCCCAGGAGAGCAATTCTATAAGTTTAATGCATCTCTTGCTCTGTCCATACAAAATGATTAATATTATGAATACTGATATGTTTCCAGGTCTCGTTGAACCTAGAGCTCAAGGTCGCAAAGTTCTGCTTACCTGGCTTTGAGGGGCTTCACTCATGCGTGAGTTTCGGCCCAAGTGTTTAGAGAGCGGCTTGACACTTGGCGGTGGCTGGGTAGTAGATGTAGTGGGGGTCGGCCAGTGAGGTACTTATCTGGCTTGGGTACAGTGGGGCTTTGCGGCCGTGCGACACACCATAAAACACGTAATGCCTATTATTCCCGCACTATATTTGATAGGGTTCAAATTTGGTGTGAACCATGGGAACACCTCTAAGGGTGATTGGAGGCCACCCTAAAAGCCTTCGTCCCTCTCGGAGAGCCCAGCAAGCTACAGACTAGCAAGCTACCCGTCGCATATTCGATATGCCAACGACAGTAACAACAATGGGACTCATTCACCTGTCACCGAAAGAGCCCCCAATACAGCAGCATTAAGAAAGATGAGCAAAGAGAGGCTGAAAAAATGTCGGGGATGAACTAGACTGCCAAAATGAAGAAAGACTAAAATGATTATCTGTACTTTCAACGCACGGACACTGGCATCAGAAGCATCCATCGAGGACCTGATGGTGCAAGCACAGAAGATCAAGTACAGCATCATTGGTCTGACCGAAACGAGGAAACATCAAACACATCAGGCCATTTTCGACACTGGAGAAGAATTGTTTCTCGGAACATGAGACAACAGAGGCATTGGTGGCATTGGTGTCCTTGTTAACACGAACTTGGCCTTGAGCATCAATTCATTCAAATGCCTAACAACCCAAATTGGATGATTGCACTTGAATATATGTGGCTCACTGCCTGCAGTTTCTATCTTCATCATCTACACACCAACTTCCAACTACTATGAAGAAGAAATTGAGAGGTTCTACATGGAGCTGGAGAAGTTCTATAAAGAAGACCACACCTTCTACAAGATCATTGTTGGTGATTTTAATGCCAAGATAGGTCCGAGAAGGTCACCCAAAGAACTCCACTTTGGGACACATGGCCTGGAATGGAACAATCAGGGTGAGAGACTGTCTGAATTCATCATGTTGAACAAGACCATCCATGGTAAATCACAGTTCCAGAAGGCCGAATCTAAACGCTGGACATTTCCACAATGAAATTGACCACATCATATTCAATTGAAGGTTTTGCTTGACCGATGTCGCTGTTGTCTCAAAATTCCAAACGGGATCGGATGACCGTCTCCTCCGTGCGAAATTCTACTTCACAGAGTGGGGAGAAAAGGCTGCAAAATTTAAGTCTAAGAAGGCAACTCCCAGAATGACCACCAACTGGGAGCTCTTTGGCACTATTGCAGCAACGTGGGAAGATGCCATCCTTGACAACATCGACGAGGAATACAATCGACTGATTCAGCTCCTCCATTTCTGTGCAAAGAATGCCGAGAGTGATAAAGCCACAAAAAGATGCCTGTCTTCAGAAACTCTTGAGCTTATTCGTCAATGTGGTATGGTGCAAGTCTCAGGCAACCACAAGCTAACGTCCGAGTCACAAGGCTGTGCAGAGATGTGAAAAAGGAAGACCTCAAAGAGAGAAGAGCAGCAGAGTTGGCCAGTGCATGAGAAGCTGGGAAAAGTATTTGCAATGCTCGCCTGTCCTTTGCCAACTACAAGACCAAGATGATTGCCCTATGACATCCACCTGCCCACATACCAAATTCCGCAAGATGGATATGTCATTCCCAACGTTCTCTCTTCTGAAATCCGACATGCTATTTTGTTGGTAAAGACGCGTACACCACTTGGTCCGGACAAGGTCATACCCAAACACCTGAAGAATCTGCCGCAAGTACTCATCAATACACTGGCTCGACTCTTCACACGCTACCTGTCTGAATGCAAGGTTCCGTCTCAGTGGAAAACCAGTAGGACCATTCTGTTGTACAAGAAGGGAGCCATCCGTGACATCGGCAACTGTTGCCCAATCTGCCTGCTGTCTGTCATCTACAAGTTGTTCACTCTGTCATCCTAAGTAGAATTGGCAGAACACTAGACGAAGGACAACCATGTGAACAAGCTGGGTTCCGAAGGGGATTCAGTACGATAGACCATATCCACACAGTGACCAAACTCACTGAAGTTTTGCGAGAGTTCAAGATGCCGCTCTGTCTAATGTTCATCGACTTAAAGAAGGCTTTCGATTCTGTTGAGACTGAGGCAGTCTTCAAAGCCCTGGCCAAACAGGGCGTTCAAACTCAGTATATCAAAATCCTCTGTGAGCTGTGTTGTGGATTTACCACCAGGATCTCAACATTCTACAAGGTAGTGATCATTGATGTAAAGAGAAGGATATGGCAGGGTTTCACTGAAACTCTTCAGTGCTGCCCTCGAGAACATCATGTGACGACTGGAATGGGAAGGAATGGAAGTGAAGATAGATGGTCGGCAATTACACGACCTCTGCTTCGCTGATGACATTGTTCTCATAACACCAAACATTAGCCAAGCGGCACAAATGCTGGCCAACTTTGACCACAAGTGTGGAAAGGTCGGATTGCAGCTGAATCTCAACAAGACAATGTTCATGAAAAACAAGCTGGTCCCTGAAGCTCCATTTGCTCTCAATGGAACGAACATCTCTGAATGCAGCAGCTATGTGTACCTGGGTCGAGAAATCAACATGAGGAATGACTTGGTGCCAGAACTGTGCAGGAGGAAGAGAGCAGCGTGGAATGCATTCAAGAGCGTCGAAGAAGTGGTTAAGAGAAACGAAGAACCTCTGACTCCAGGCACATCTTTTGAATTCCACCGATCTTCCTGCACTAGCATATGCCTCAGAGTCCTGGGCCCTACACAAGCAGGATGAGAATGCTATTAGGGTATCCCAAAGAGGAATCGAAAGAGCTATGCTGGGAATATCATGTCTCACTCAAGTGAGAGAAGGAATCCGGAGTTCTGTCCTCCATTGATGGTCAAAAATCAGGGATGCTGTCTCATTTGCCAAGGCATCAAAAATCAGATGGGCCAGTCATGTAATGCGATTAAGAGACGACCGCTGGACTAGAGCTGCTACTGACCGGATTCCAAGGGACAACAGAAGACTGCGTGGCCGACCACCAACTAGATAGTCAGAGTTCTTCGTCAAATCCCTGAATGAATGATTTGAGGCTCTTCCTGTTCCTGGAGCAAGCAGATATCATTAAGCTGCACTAGCACGGGACAGGGACAAATGGAAATGTTACTGGATTACAAGTGATACAAGTGATATGTTAGTTGGACAAGGAGAGGAGAAACACACCCATGGGATCCTGCTCTTGGGTGGGTGTCATGCTGAAAGAGAATCTGTCCTAGAAGAAGCATCCCCTGAGGGAAAGAACTTTACCCCTATTGATTGTGACCACACCTATGTGTAACTCCAACCCTTCATGCTGGGGGATTTAACTATGCTCGATTTGGAGAAGCCAGATTGAGATCCAGATCCAGAGCAAGGAGAATGAAGTAGCATGGGGGAAGAAGAAACAGGAGGAGAATCAGAGGAGAATGGAGATGGGAATGGAATTAACTGCAACTGAGACCAACCAGCCCGGCCCTCGTTCTTTCCTTCGCCTGCTTTGTCATTGCCATCAACCTCCCTGCGGTGGGGGAAGCGTCTGGAGACTACCGAACGCAGGCAACGGGAGAGATAGTGTGCCACTGCCCTGTGCCTGGTGTGGTGCCCCCTCTTTTTTGTGTGTTAAATATAATAAATGGAAAGCATATATTAAATTTTTAGATATTCAGTCTAAACCTTTTTGTTACAAAACATGCAGGTGACAAAGTAAAGCATCTATTTTATGGCCTATAGCTAGTTAGAAATAATCTTGGTTAATTCTACCATTCTAGCATGCCACATGACGTCCATTATTTTAATCTTTTGATAGTAAATTTAGCCGACTCACATTTAATGTAAAAAAATTAACTTTCAAATTTAACTGTACATCTTTAAATGTAACATTGGAAATATGAATCATAGTTCCTGTTGTGTTGAAAATAAGCTGGAGAAATTCCAACATATACTTTTACATGTAAGTGTTATTGTTCCAGGGTCACCATCATGTGGTGACCTGGGGTCCCCTGGTGTGTTTGGGGGCAATAACTGCCTTCCTGGACAGCTGACAGATGAACAAAGGAAAAGGAACCATAGGCTGGTTGATAATCAGTGTTTGTTTATTCAAGTTTTACAGGATTAATTACAGAGAAATTATGAAGGGTTGGGGTAGCAATTACACATAGGTGTGGTTGAACATTGTCATAAACAATGAATAGGTGTGAAGCACTTCCTTTAGGGAAGTTCTTCTAGGAGATCCACTCAAGCACAGAGCATAGATGCTCCAGCACTCTAGATTCCTGCTAGGAGATATGCCCAAGGGCAAAATTCCTACTAAGAACATACTGCTTTCTCCTTTTCTTAGCTAGTAATCCATTTAAAGAATCATATTAAATTTACTAATATTTCTAGTCACTTTTTATGGACACAGTAAGAGATACATTAAGCTTTAAGGGTGGCTCTTCCTGGGGAGTCTCGCTATAAATCCTAGACTACGGTCTCCTCAGACCAGGTTCACTGTATCACTGTCATCCCGTTGTTCATCAATTTGCTCAAGTGGGTGCCAGTACCGTCTCTATTGATCCCTGTTGCATCCTAGTGTAGCTGGATGGCATACTTGGGGCTCTTTCAGGATCAGGGGAATGAGGACTGCCGTTGTTACTGTTTTCAGCATATCGAGTAGCTTCCCAGTCTTTGCCGTGCAGGCAGGATACTCTTGGTAGCTTGCCAGGCTCTCTGAGAGGGACAGAGGCTTTTTGGGTGGCCTCTAATCGTCTTTACAGGTGTTCCCAGTCTACCGCATGTAAGCTCTTGGTAAACTGTCATGTTGTAACTATCTGCACACTGACAACCATGCACCTGCCTGAGTCTCTGGGCAGCACCTGGGACATCTGCGGCCTCAGGTTGATCTCCTTGAGGTTGATGGAGTGTGCCTGAAGGTTGTTGAGCAGCTGGCAGAGCAGGACCCTATTTTGGAGGGTCTGTGCCAGGTCGAACACCACCTGCGCCGAGTCCCAGGTCACCCGGTGGTTGTCTGACAGCACCCCACAGTGGATGAGCCATTGTGTGCACTGCCACTATGGCTCTATGTCCAACGGCGCTGCAGCTCAGCCCAGCCAGGGCAGGCGACGACTCTGCAGCGTCACCGCAGTTACTCTGTGCCCCACCAATGCCATTCTGTCTGAATCTTGCAAAACAGCCAGGATGTCCATCAGGAATCACGTGTAGAGTTCCATGCCTGGCATGCCGAGCTGCGCATTGTCTAAGGCAAGATAGTGAGCAGGGTTTGGGAGAGTGCGAGGGGTTCAGTCTTGCCTCCAATCTAACCAGACCAGGTTAGTCTTTCCTAACCCAGCAGGGTCCTTATCCAGTTACTTCTTTTTGGATCATTTTAGAGTTTGTTTCGTGACCATGATCTTAACCTACTATACTTCTTATTGCGCTTAGCCTGTCCCTTTTTGTTGCCAGGGTAGCTTACATCTTGCCCTGGATCCATCCAAGTTCCTCAGAGGGAGCCCTGTTTGGGAGTGTTAGGAACTATGGGCAACTGAGGCTTAAGTCAAGTAAATATGAGAGACAACCAGAAGTTAATATTATCTGGAGTCAATTAACTGCCATGTTACAAAAGCATAGTGTGGAGAGCCTCCACGGGACCACACCTCACAGATGGCGCCTGTTTCCTGTTATTGCATAAGACTGTGCTTCATAAACAACTCCTGATAAGGAAGCAGGATGTCCTGCCACACCGCACGGGGTGTAACTACCCTATCAGCTGTAGACACTTGGGCATAACCAGCAGCGAGAGGGATATAAAAGGGGGGAAGCCGCCTAGTTAGGATTCCTCTTCTTCCCCATGCATGGGAAGGTTCCTGAATAAATCGCTGTAAGAAGAATCTCCGGGTTGTTGCGTGTTTCTTTGCTGGTCGAAGCGGCGCGCAACAGCTGGTGGCCCATATGGGGAACCAACTTCCATCGCCCTTCGGTTGATTCAGAACTTGCTGCGATTCAGGGCGGTACCGGTAAGTTCCTGTGGTGAGTCAGGACAATAAAGTCCACGGAAGTTGTGGCTAGTGGGATGGATGTGTATGTTTTGCTTGCAGGCTGGGTTTTTTTTTTTTTTTTTGCTTCTACTTCGGACTTTTTGTTTTGCTTTCTGTGACTGCATTGAGGAGTAAGCGTCTCCCTTTCGCTTTCAATATCATGGGAAATTCTCCATCCAAACATTTGAGGACTGCCCTTACCGATTTGCTTGCTCAGAGACAGATCCGCCTTCGTGGGGCGAATATCGAGGTTTTCTTAAGAGAGTTGGATCATGTGGCGCCTTGGTTTTTGACCACTGGCTCCCTTACCCTAGCCAGTTGGGACAAATTGGGCAGAGACATAGACTCAGCTTGGGAAAGAAAGGAATTGCGGCCCGCTGTCGCCCTATATGGAAATTGGTCAGAAGTTGCTTGGAGGATCGGAAGTGCTGTGAGGCCGTACAACTGGGACAGGAAGCGCTAGAAAAGACAAAAGAGGAACTGTCAGACAGAGGCAGCTGTCATAGCATTGTAGCCTCTGAGCTAGAGGATAATTCAGACATAAATAGCGAGGCCTCTAGGAGAACTCCACTGATACAGGGACGTGCCCCAAAAAAGAGAGGAAGGCCCCGAGAACCATCCACGACCCACCCGTCTCTTTATCCTTCGCTACGTCAATTTCAGCAGGGAAGGGCTAATGGGGATTCTGACCTCCCTATTGAGGAGGAAGCTGCAGCATATGAAAGTGACCGATACTTGCCGCTAAAGGGCTCTGAGGATGATCCGCCCCCTTATCTTAACAAACTGGGAGGCGGGCTTTCCTTCGCAAAACCCGGGCTCTGGGCAGAGGTTAGGCGAGAGCTGCAGTTAACTTATCCTGTTTTTGAAGATAATAATCAACAGCGATATCACGAGCCCCTAGATTTTAAAATAATTAAGTCCTTGGCAGAATCAGTAAAGATATATGGAGCCAATGCGGCATTTACCTTTACTCAAGTAGAAGGCTTATTCAGATATTGTATGACCCCAAATGATTGGCAACAGGTGGCTAGAGCGGTGTTGATGCCCGGACAATACATGGACTGGCACACTTTCCTAATGGAATTTGCAAATGAGCAAGCAGCAACCAATCTAGCCCAAGGAGGGGCACGAGCAGCCTGGGATAGGGACATGTTATTAGGACTTGGCAGATTCGCCAATCAGCAGACCGGGTACCCCCCGGAAGTTTATACACAGGTGATCCAAATAGGGTTGAAAGCGTGGAAGGCTCTACCCAACCGAGGAGAAGTCCGAGGCAACCTTACCAAGATAGTTCAAGGGTCCCTGGAACCGTTTTCTGAATTTGTTGCCCACGTAGTCGAAGCTGCCGGGAAAATCTTCGGAGATCCGGATGCTGCGATGCCTCTCATAAAGCAGTTGGTATTCGAACAATGCACTGCTGAGTGTCGCAAGGCTATCGCCCCCTATAAGAGTATGGGACTGGAATATTGGATGAAAATATGCCGAGAAATAGGGGGTCCCCTAACCGCCGCAGGTTTAGCTGCGGCTGTCATGGATATTACCAAGAAGGCTAAAGGACTCACCATAACCTGCTATAAATGTGGAAGAACAGGGCACACGAGGAGGAAGTGTCCTGTCAAAAACAAAGCTATAGGACCTAAACTCGGCCTCTGCCCCAAGTGTAAAAAGGGAAACCATTGGGCAAATGAGTGTAGGTCAGTGAAAGATATCCACGGTCAACCTATATTACAAAGCAACGTAAGAAGGGATTCAAAAAAACGGCTCACGGGGCCCACATCCCCAGGGCCCTCAAATATATGGGGCGGCTCAAGTTCCCAAGGGATTACCATCTCTGCAACACCCCAGGGACACGGGGGAGCCTCTAAGGCCTCCCCCGCTATGACCCTTCGAGCCGTCACTCCCATGGTTCTCACTCCACGAATGGAAGTACAGCTTTTAGAGGCAGGGAAACTTGCCCCTCTACCGAACGAAATTATAGGATTGCTAACAGGCTCACCCGAAGCAGTTTTAAAAGGCTTGTGTGTATATCCTGGCATAGTTGATCCCAACCATTCTGAAAGTATTAAAATCCTAATTGAATCTCCTCGCGGAATTACTGCCATCAATCCAGGAGACCCTGTTGCCCAAGTTATTCTCCTTCCCGCCTTGGGTGGGCAGACATGCAATGGTAGAAGGGCTTTATATCAAGAACGGACTGAGGGAGCTTTTCTTGCTTTAGATATGCATTCCAGACCCATGATACAATTAATAGTGGAAGGAAAAAGTATCGTGGGACTCCTCGACACTGGAGCGGACAGAAGCATAATAGCCACAAAGGATTGACCTCCCGCCTGGCCCACGCAGGCTTCTGCTCAGCAGTTGAAAGGCCTGGGGTACCTCAATACCCCTGAAATGAGCACGCGACACCTCACCTGGAAGGATGACGAGGGACACCAGGATAGCTTCCAACCCTTCATTCTTAATTTGCCCTTTTCCCTTTGGGGACAAGATGTTCTAGCTAAGATGGAAGTTAGGCTTTGCACTCCCTCGCACCCTATTGCTGTTTCTGCTGTCCAAAATTTATTGTAGGGGCCGCTGTGGAAATCCTCCCCCTAACATGGCTAACAGAGAAACCAGTGTGGGTTCCACAGTGGCCTTTATCCTCTGAAAAGCTGGACACAGCTGAAGCCCTAGTTAATCAACAATTATCTGCTGGACACTTACGTCCTTCTGTATCCCCCTGGAATACTCCTATTTTTGTAATTAAAAAGAAATCCGGCAAATGTTGCTTGTTGCATGATCTTCAAGCCGTTAATGCTCAAATGCACATGATGGGGCCTGTACAACGTGGCCTGCCTTTATTAACCACTTTGCCAAAAGATTGGCATGTAATTACCATTGACATACAAGACTGCTTTTTCTCTATTCCGTCGCATCCACAAGATATTCCCCGTTTTGCGTTTACTTTACCTTCTAAGAACCATGAACAACAAGATAAGCGATATGAATGGGTAGTCCTCCCACAAGGAATGACAAACAGCCCTACTCTTTGCCAGTTGTACGTAGGTTCCATCATAGCTCCCTTGAGAAAGTGGTTCCCAAAAGTACAGTGTGTACACTATATGGATATCTTGCTGGCAGCAAAGTCCGAGGACGCTCTTAAAGACGCTCTACTTAAACTGACTTTGCTCTCACAAAATGACAACTTAATTATTGCCCCTGAAAAAATTCAAAAGGAACAGTTGTCCAATATCTAGGTACTAAGATAACCCCCAAAGCAGTACATCCTCAAAAAATTACGCTTCGGCTTGATCATTTGCACACACTTAATTTCCAACATTTGTTAGGAGACATTAATTGGATAAGGGGATACCTTAAATTACCTAACTATGAGTTAAAACCTTTGTTTAATATACTTCAAGTGATCCCTCTCTTTCTTCCCCATGGACTCTCACAACTGAAGCTAGAGAAGCCCTTTGCAAAATTGACCAAGCTCTTACCGCTGCCAGCAATACATGCGTGCAGCCTGAGTTTCCCATTTTACTTTGTGTGCTTCCAACATATGGGCAGCCTACTGCAGTCCTATGGCAGGAGGGACCCCTTCTGTGGATTCATCCTAGGGTCTCTCCGGCAAAAGCCGTGGAGTTATACCCTGCAGCTGTAGCCTGTTTGGCTATGATTGGTATTCAGGACTGCTTGCAACATTTTGGAGAACTTCCAGATATTCTTATAACCCCCTATAATTCCACTCAAATAGTTTCTTTGTGTAACTTACATGATGATTGGGCTATCCTCCGATTTTCTTTTCCCAATATTATTGATAATCATTATCCCAAACATCCACTAATGACCTTCATTAAAACCCATCCGGTAATTTTCCCCAAAGTCACCTCTTACGTACCCCTTCGGGATGTTCCGAACATCTACACTGATGGATCAAGTACAGGCTGGGGGGCTTATGATAGAGGGTCAGGATCCCATTCGTATGCAATTTCCAACTACGTCCCCTCAAGTTGTGGAACTTCACATTGTCTTGACAGTGTTTGAACACTGCCCCTTTGCTTTCAATTTGATCTCTGATTCACGATACATTGTAAATTCTCTTTGCTCACTCGAGGTGGCAGGACCTATAAAGGCCTCCAGCTCGATAGCCTCCTTGTTATCTGCTTTACAGCAAATTCTTTGGACCCGTGTAAAACCATTTTTTGTCACACACATCCGCTCTCACACAGACCTTCAGGGTCCCTCAGCAGAAGGCAATGCTTGTGTTGATGCACTCACTAGACCATCTTGTTTTATTATTCAGTCCCCTCTACAATTAGCAAAAAAATTTCATGACCGCTTCCATGTTTCTTCTCGGACCCTTCAACATAGATTTCAAATCCCTCGAGCTGAAGCTCGTGAAATTGTTTTACATTGTCCACACTGTGTCCCTTTGCTTCCTGCCCCCTCCATGGGCATAAACCCTCGTGGTCTTGTGCCTTTACGCATTTGGCAAATGAATGTTATACATTTCTTGGAATTTGGCAGGCTCAAATATCTCCATGTATCCGTGGACACGTGCTCCGGTATCATTCATGCCACTTCCCTTCCTGGAGAGCGTTCCACAAATGTTATCTCTCATTGCCTTGAAGCATGGGCAGCCTGGGGCATCCCAGCCCAACTGAAAACAGAAAACAGTCCGGCATACACCTCTGCAAAATTCACCGCATTTTGTGCCCAGGTGGGAGTCTCTTTATCTCATGGCCTCCCGTATAACCCACAAGGGCAGGGCATTGTTGAGCGCGCCCATTCCACCCTTAAAGCATGCTTGATAAAACAAAAAGGGGGAGTTGGCCTGGGACGGCCCCCTCGAGAAAGAACCTCTATTGCCCTTCTTACTCTAAATTTTTTGATTCTTGATGATAAGGGCACCTCCCCAGCAAACAGGCATTCTTCAAAGATCCCTGTGTGCCAAGGATATGTTAAATGGAAGGATATCCTTCTTGGTGAATGGCGTAGCCCGGACCCCGTGTTAACCTGGTCCAGGGGTTCTGTCTGTGTTTTTCCGCAGGACAAGGCAGAACCAGTGTGGATTCCTGAACGCTTGACATGGAAGACTGCGCCTCCAGTAGACCAAGATGTGGAAAATGGTGCTCCTGCTCAGCCTGATTTCTGTGACGAAACGAGCTGAAGAAGCAGCTTTCTGGGCCATTGCTACCACATGGCCTGTTTTGACGCCTGTCCATAGACTATCCCCTTCCTTACCTACTTTCTTCTCTTCACTGTGTGAATTAGACCTTCCCTGCACTTTGCCTGATTTTATGCATCAACAATATTACCCTCTCACTCACGCACCCCACAAGGCAACTCTACAGGGCGGCGAGTGCTCCCTTACTGCTCCCCTGACATGAGGTTTCCTCCCGTTCCTACTCCTTGTCACAGCCCTGAGCCTCAAAAGACCCAAATTGCACTAGGATTTGAAATTGTCCTGTATAGGTTCTTTCCCAGGAATCTGTGTGACCCCGTATCTGGTAGACAATTGGACCTCTAATGCAATTTAATCTTGGCAACTTAGCCAGTATCTAAAAGGTAACTGGTCCTTGGCTGCGGAAAACTTAACCTTTACCTTATTTTCACAGGTTACAGCCCTGAATTCGACCAGAGTAGAAGCCCCCTCCGCTCAAGACGTTCTGAAGTGGATACGCAGTTCCCTCCATTTCTTCAAAGAGTGGGCGGGGGTAGGAGCAGTACTATCCTTACTGCTTCTCGCTGCTCTGGATTTTGCCTGGTGTCTGTGCAGAATTCGGCAAGAACAACTACATACAAAGGCATTGTATTTACAGGCATTCGCTGCCCTGGAAGCACAGCAATCCCCGCAGCTTTGGCTTGCATCTCTGAAACAATCTCGCTTTGAACAATCAAGTCTAGCCGGATGTAGCAAAAGTATTATGCAGCTGAGAGCCCTTAACTGCAGGGGACCTCCTGTAGTTGAGGAGTTTGAAAGGGTGCATCATACCCCACCTGACCCTTGGACCAACCTAAGACAGGGACCTACAAGCGAGAGGGCTCCCAATGATGGGTAAGGCCAAGGGGGCCGAGGTCGCTATGCAGACTTGCTGTTCAAAAACAAAAAGGGGGAGCTGTGGAGAGCCTCCACGGGACCGCGCCTCACAGATGGCGCCTGTTTCCTGTTATTGCATAAGACTGTGCTTCATAAACAACTCCTGATAAGGAAGCAGGATGTCCTGCCATACCGCACGGGGTGTAACTACCCTATCAGCTGCAGACACTTGGCATAACCAGCAGCGAGAGGGATAAAAAAGGGGGGAAGCTGCCTAGTTAGGATTCCTCTTCTTCCCCATGCATGGGAAGGTTCCTGAATAAATCGCTGTAAGAAGAATCTCCGGGTTGCGTGTTTCTTTGCTGGTCGAAGCGGCATGTAACAGCATAGCATTAACTGTCTTCCTGTGTCTGTACAAAAAGGTCATGCTCTAAAATAAACTATGCAGAGGACATAAGGAAAAGAGTAAAGCAGTATTTTACTTACATATACAAAATCCAGAGTTCTCAAAAGATTTGACTTTACAGTGTCTGATCTGGGGATATTCGTGAGTAACAGATAAGAGAATAAGAACACAAAGGAGAGGTTAAAGATGAATACAGAGGATTTCATGTTGGAATTGGGTGTTCCTCTGGAGCACTGTGGTGGGTGTGACTCAATAAACCTAAACTCCCTGTGGGAGGAGCAGGGATGAACCAAAGTTCAACCTAAAATGCTTAGAACTGTGATCCAGCATGCAAGAATTAAAATATATAAAATTTTTAGGATGTAAGATTTATTACTGTCTTAATTATACAGAGGATTATAATATATGGTTGGAGAGATAGTAGAACAGATAGGATGCTTGCCTTGCTTGTGGATGAACCAGCTTTTATCCCCAGCCCCCCATAAGAGTCCCTGAGCACTGATATGAGTCCCTGAGCACTGCAAGGAGTAATCTTTGAGCACCAGCAGACGTGGCCCACGAACAAAAAACAAAACTAAATTGGAAGCATAATACTTATAATTATTCACTATAGTTACATATACCAAGCATTATGCTAGGAAATATATATATATATAAATATATTTGATCCTAAGTATTAGACAGTTATACCCATGTTAAAGATTATTAGGGCATTGATTCTCAAAGTTAAAATACTTGTCCAGTTAATGAAGGACAGAAAACCGATTTCATTTCCAGTATGTTACTTTCAAAATCTAAGCACTTATCTAATTTGACCCATATTATTGTCATAGTCCATGGAAATGGTGCTTCAAAACCTATTTATTTTTTGGTTTAATTTAAAATTTGTTTATATTTTTTCTATTTTCAGTTATTTTTCATAAATTAATTTTATATTATCATAAACACAACTTGTAAAAATGGTTGTAACCTTCATTTGAAAAATTATTCGCAGGGGAAAATAGTATAGTGGTCAGGGCACTCGCCTTACATGCAGCCTATCTGCATTCAATTCCTGGCACCCCGTATGGTGCTCTGTGGCTTGCCAGGAACCTCCAAACACAGAGCCAGGAGTCAGCTCTGAGTACCACCTGGTATGTGCTCAATCGCCCAAAAAACTTAAAATAAAAAATTAACCTTAGGTCACCTCTTAATCTTCTCTTAACTGTAGCACTGTAGCACCGTCATCCCGTTGTCCATTGATTTGCTCGAGCAGGCACCAGTAATGTCTCCATTGTGAGACTTGTTTCTGGTTTTGGCATATCGAATACACCACGGATAGCTTGCCAGGCTCTGCCATGCAGGCGATATACTCTTGGTAGCTTGCTGGGCTCTCTGAGAGGGGCGGAGGAATCAAACCCGGGTCAGCTTCGTGCAAGGCAAACACCCTACCCGCTGTGCTATTGCTCCAGTCCTTCTAACTAAACATATATATGTACATATATATATACATATATATAAAATAATCCTTGTAGCTTAATCAAATATAAACTAATCATTTCCAGGGAAAACCTGAGACCTTTTAATGTGAAAGACCATGAAGCCAGTTGAGTCTCTAAAAGGTAGAAGCTTGAACAGAGAGCGGGGTCTAAAACACAAATTTATAGGCTTCTCTGTATGTGTTGTATGCAATCCAAAACTAGGCTTGGGATGGGGTGTGGGTGAAGGGTGAAGGAACAACAACAAAAAAAACCAATGAGCTATTAAAAGTATTATGTGGCTTGGAGATAGCATGCACCCAGTCCAGATCTATCTCTGCCACCACATGGTCTCTGGAGCATTATCAGGGTAGCCCTGGTGTTCTCTAGCTCTGTAGGGACTAAAAACATTGAATTGGTGTTGGCTCAATATTACAGGGACTGACCCCTGGGCTTTCTGAGCACTACTTGGGAGTGCCCTCACACCCCTACCAAATAAGGTGATCCTTCCCAAATAATGAATATCCTGCACTATAGTTGGAGTGCTATTGCACTAAGCATGGTTACATTTCCAGTATTGCCAGGCTTTGATTATAATAAGCAATCAGACTAGTTTGGGATGCTTAAAGCCTTACAGACACATGAGAAGTAATGATGTATGTGACAATGTAAAATGTAGTGGCCTCTTTGGATATCTGAAATTTATCTGTAGACTATTATTTTAAGAATTGAGTGTGTTTTCCCTTGCTGTTATTAGAATTCCTGGTATACCTAGGGAAAAATAATAAACCTAATTAATTAGGTAGATGGAAAAATATTTTTTCTTTTCAAATAGTTGGACTTCCAAAGCTAATTTGGCAGTAGTAATTGCTCGATGTGTTTTAAAGAAACAATAGCATCTTTCACATGTGCATTAGTATTGAATTGTGTACTTTATAAATAACACCATTTGAGATTTATGTAACTTACAAATTTATCCTAGTTTGATAGAAATGAAAATGTTATCAAAGTATTCAGGTAAATCCAAGCAGCATTGTATGGAGATAACTACAAATTAAGGTAAATTATTTAAAATATAATGATAAAATTGTACAACATTTTATATATACAGAAGAACATAACAGTGAAGTCAAATGGTATTTTTTGTTTGTTATGGATCACACCAGGCTGTATTTATTTATTTATTCATTTATTTATTTTATTGTATTGAATCACCGTGAGATAGTTACAAGCTTTCATGTTTGGGTAACAATCTCACAATGATCAAACACCCATCCCTCCACCAGTGCACATTCCCTACCACCAATATCCCGGGAATACTCCCCCTTTTCCACCCTCCCCCTGCCTCTATGGCAGACAATATTCCCCATACTCTCTCTCTACTATTGGGCATTATAGCTTGCAACACAAAGAGGTCATCATGTTTGGTCCATTATCTACTTTCGGCATGTATCTCCCATCCCAACTGGTTCCTCCAGCCATCATATTCTTAGTGATCCCTTCTCTATTCCATCTGCCTTCTCCCCCCTGCTCTTGAAGCAAGCTTCTAGCGATGGGGCAATCCCCCTGACACTTGTATCTACTGTCCTTGGGTGCAGGCTGTATTTATGCCTTAATCCTGAAACAGTGTTCAGGGATAACTCCTGGCAATGTTTGGGGGATTATGTGAGGTGTCAGGGATTGAACCAGGGATGTCTGTGTGCAAGACAAGCATCTTAATCCCTGTACATACTTTCTCTCTCTCACTCTCTGGCCATATATTTATAATTACATTAACTAAGAATAGAACTTGTATCACTGTATCACTGTCATCCTGTTGCTCATTGATTGCTTGAGTGGGTGCCAGTAATGTCTCCATTCATCCCTGTTGCATGCTAGTGTAGCCCAATGGCATTTGCTTGCTCCAGGAACATGAAGAGCACGTTATTGTTACTGTTTCTGGCATATTGAATATGTCAAGGGTAGCTTGCCAGGCTCTGCCGTACAGGCAGGATATCCTTGGTAGCTTGCCAGGCTCTCCAAAAGGTATGAAAAATGTGTAGGGAGTGTCTTATGGTGTGTCACATGGCCACAAAAGCTGCCGTGTGGTCCAGGAATATGGTCACTCTTATGTGAAGCTTGGCCTGAGCATGTGGAAAGAGGCCTGGAGTGTGGCAGTGGTTGGGTTGTGGAGGTTGGCTGCTGGGGCTAAGTCCCTTGAGGTAGGGAGGGCTCTCACCTGCCCTCATCTGGGGTGCTATGAGTTAAAACAGCCTGCCGTGGAGTCTGGTGGCATGGTTATGGGGGCCTCATTTTATGCTTCCTTCCAGGAGAAGCAGCCTTGAGTTCTGGATGGTGGCCAATGAGGAGACTATCAGACACCGGCAGGAGGTTGCTTATGGGCATGACGCCTGGGTCGATGGAGCCTGGCGGAATCAGGCAGAGGATCTTTGCTCCTGGGTCCTGTTGAGCCCAGAGTCCAAGGTCACAAAGTTCTGCATTACCTGGGTTCTGTGAGACTTCACTCAGGCGTGAGGCTTGGCCCGAGCATGTGGAAAGCGGCCTGAAGCTGTATATCAGGTAAAATTTAAAGCATTCAAATATAAAGTCTAATAAAGCAAGTCAATAAAACATGAAGAACTAGCAGTCCTGTCCCCAGACCCCAAGGTTTATTTAGGTTTGTGATTCTTTCTTTAAAATGTATTTTTATTTAGGAATTATATTGGTTTATCCTCTCATCCCAACAGAGCCCTGGCAGCCAAAAACCTCCAGAACCCTGATTTATAGAGCTAAGGTTTTGTAATAATTTGTTATTACATAGTTTTCATAGGGTTCCATAGTTTTGTATAGTTTACATAGGGTTACATAGTTTTCCTGATAAAATAAAATATGTAGGAATTTAGTTTCATACATTAACTAGTTTTAAAAAACTCACTTTGGATATCTGTATGTGGACATGCGTGTGTGTGTGTGTTAACATAGGAGTCCATGCGTGTGTGTGTGTTAATATAGGAGTCCATGCGTGTGTGTGTTAACATAGGAGTCATTTGATATCCGAGGACATTAATTTTTTATATCTTAATTGGATCACCATGAGATATAGTTATAAAATTGTTAATAATTGAGTTTCAGTTAATTAACCTATAGATTTCTCACTGTGACTCATGACTGAATTATGTTAATTATATTATTTCCTATGCTAACACATCTGTTGTATAGAAAAATATTGGAATCCCCATTTTGGGGGATGGGTCACATCCTGTTGGGCTCCTCGATTATTCCTGGCTCTGTGATCATGGAACACTCCTGCTAGTACTCTTCAAACAGGTATAGAACTCAGAGATAGAAACCAGCTGTGTTCAAGGCAAGCACCCTACCAGCTATAGTATCTCTCCAGCCCTGGCATTCCTCTCTTTCATATTATCTTAGAACCAGGCAGGGGTTAAAACCAGTTTTCTTACCTCAGTCCTGTTGATACTTGGGGTCAGTTAACTGTTTTGGGGGATTGTCCTGGGCACTGTACCACGTTTATCAGCTTCCCTGTCTTCACACACTAGATAACAGTAGAATTTTCCTTCTCTAAGATGTAATAATAATCACAATTATATTGAGATACTTGCCAAATGTTGCCTCAAAGTTATGGTAGATAGCCCCTGTTTGAGAACTTTTGGGGTCAAGAGTTCAAATTATTTTATTCAAATAAGGAAACTGTTTTATCAAAACCTCTGGTTCTTTTCTGTTTAGAGTTATAGACCTTTCTGAGATTCTAATTAACTTTCCTCAGAAAATCTCAAAGCAGAGGGAACATTTTGCTTATTATATGTTGGTGATAAAGACCTTTCTGATTCATTAAAGTTCTCTGTTTAAAATTTCAACTCTGGACAATATAAATAATAAATTAAAGTATAGAAAAGGAAAACATTGAGTAAATTTATCTTCCTTAGACACATTAAATTTTTTTATAAAACCATCTTAGTGTATTAAGGATTCATTTTAGCTGTCAATCAAGTTTCACCCTGTGTATTCAGAGGTAAGAAAATTTGATTTTCCTCACAGTAAATGGAAATTTCACACTGGGGTGTTATTTTTCCCTTGAAATTCATATTAATTTAGTGTTTAACCTTAAGTACATACATTCCAGAAGCCCAAAATCTGAATGCAACATCTTCAGTGACAAGCAGTTTTATAGTATAGCTAGATATGTCCATACAAATAAAGCAAAGAGGAGAGCTATGTTATTTTTACGGAGAGATGTCAGTCAGTTCTTAAAATAAACTACAACTCTAATTCCCCACAGCATTCTAAATCAATATTATTATATATCCAGCTGCTAGTAAAATATCTTCGATTATATTGACTATGTCTTTAACAGAAGTACATTAAAATCAACATGTTAATAATATAATTAACATTTTCCTAAACTCATGCCAAACTTCTTTTCTGATAATCTTAATTCTTCTCATTATAGCTCTATATTTTCATCTCCTGAGTTTTATTTATTTATTTTTTTTCTTTTTAAAAATTTTTTATTAATGAATCACTATGAGGTACAATTACAAACTTATGAACTTTCATGTTTGCATTTCATTTATATCCCTCCACCAATGCCCATTCTCCTCAATCAATGTTCCCAGTATCCCTCCCACCACCCCCACCCCAACCCCCACCACCCCACCCTGCCTCTGTGGCAGGGCATTTCCTTTTGCTCTCTCTCCTGTTGGATGTTGTAGTTTGCAATAGAGGTATTTATTGAGTGGCCATCATGTTCGGTCTATAGTCTACTTTTGGCACGCAGCTTTCAACCTGAGTGGATCCTCCCAATAGTCTCTACTAGGTGTTCCCTTCTGATTTCTACCTCTTTTTTTTTTAACAACACGCAGTAAAAATTTATTCATATTAATAACTCCATTTGTCATGGGGGTTGTTGCTTAGATGTATGGGATGGCACATGCATGCTGGCTCTCTGAGGTTACACAGGTGCTGGCTCTCTGAGGTTACACAGGGCTGGCTCTCTGAGCTTACACAGGGCTGGCTCTCTGAGCTTACACAGGTGCTGTCTCTCTGAGGTTACACAGATGCTGGCTCTCCGAGGTTACGTAGGTGCTGGCTCTCTGAGGCTACACAGGTGCTGGCTCTCTGAGGTTACTCAGGTGCTGGCTCTCCGAGGCCACGCAGGGCTGGCTCTCTGAGGTTACGCAGGTGCTGGCTCTCCGAGGCCACGCAGGGCTGGCTCTCTGAGGTTACGCAGGTGCTGGCTCTCCGAGGTCATCTCCTGAGTTTTAACTCTAAAGGAAGAATTCCACTTACTTTCTCTTAGTATCTATCCTCATTTAGTCTACTCATATAGCATCGATTTTAAATTTTGACAATCTGAATATTAATTCAGTCTTTATCATTTATTGACATGCAGTTTTGGTCAAGAATAGGCATAATTTTCTGACCTTCCTAATTTGTAAAATAAGGTTTAATAATACCCTTATCATAAGCTTGTTCTAAGGATTGTCTTGTGCAAGTTACTTGCATATTACATTGTTTAATACCTTAGTAATAACATTTATACTTGTAATTAAAAAGAACAAGCATAAGTAGATATCTCATTGAAGAATAGCTATCATTACTTATATATTTCTGTTATGTCTATCATATAGAGCAATTTCTTTTCACTGCAACTGTTACTTTGGACATATGTTGATGATTTGTTTCAAAATGTGAAATTTTATTTTATTCCTTAATGAATTGCAATTATGTCTTTATTTCCTATTCCAATATCAATTCAAATGTTTAGGGAACTTGGAATATCCAGTCATATTTCTCCTAATACAACGTTCCAGAAGTAAATGAGGCAGAACCACCCACCCCGCATGTATTTAACATAGAATTAATTTATAGTATAAAAATCAGCTACTTTATGAAGAGTTATAACCTTGTTCTTTTCATAAAGTTAATGAATTGCTACAATTTGATTTGTTTCTTAAATGTATTTTGCTAGCTTTTCTCTTTAATATATTAAATGTCATTTTGATTGAATGATGAATGTGCATTTGTATAAAGAAGTTTCATGAAAAGAAATATAAAAAATTTCCTGGCACAGGAAAATGTGTTTTCATCCTTCCTTTAAAAAATGCTTATTACAGGGACCGAAGCAATAGTACAGAGGATAAGGCACTTGACTTGCACATGATCAACAAAGGTTCAATTCCTGGCATCGCATGTGATATTCCAAGCCTGCCAGGAGTAATTCTTAAGTGTAGAGCCTGGAATAACCCCTGAGCATCACCAGCTGTGGCCCCAAAACAACAACAAAAGAATACTTATTTTAGCAGTGCTTGATGACACATGGGAGTATTAATGGCCATGAACCTTTTATGTTCTCAATTTGTATTTTTCATGTAAGGCAAGATAAGCTTCCAGGTAGTTTTCTTTTAGGGCTATTGGTTCTAAACATAATGACTTATTGTGTCAATTCAGTTGTTATAAATAGTTTATAGTTTATATCATAGAAACTAGTGAATGTGCAAGTTCTAAAGATAAAGAATAAAACTGTGTGTTATAGCCAATCCAATGAGGGACAGAGTGGGACAAAACAAGCAAAAGAGAGCGATGTACCAGGGTAGAGTATAAAAACCTTTAAAAGCTATTATAACAATTTGATGTAGCATACCTGGCAATTAGAGCACTTTACAAAGATATGATTGGTGGATATTGTTGGTCAAGAGTGCTAAATACTGCTCCTACAGGCATATCTAAAAAAATAATGATGATGATGGAAAACTGAGAAACATTTTCTTGGGCTGAACAGACAATGCAGGAGTTAAGGTTCTACCACAAATTTGATCACCAGCACAGTGTGTTGATCCCCCAAGCATTGCTGGGGTCATTCTTGAGCACTATGTCTGGAGTTATCCCTGAATATCTCTGGATATGTCCCCAAAGAAAAAAGGAAAAAAAGGAAAAGAAAGAAACAAAAAGTCTATCTTTCCACACTTAAATTTGTCCGAAAAAATAAGTTACATGTCTGAAATCAAGTCAGACATTCTTAGATCATAACATGCTCTATAATTTTCTATACATTTATTCTCAGCTAAAGTCACATTTATGTTATTGAAAGGCTATTGATGGCATCTGAACATGCAATCCAGATAAGTATTCAAACAAGGGATGACCATTTTGTTGCTTATTTGTTGTCTGTGTGGCTCATGGCATTCTCTAATCTGTCCTAATTTATTGTTGGGAAAATAATGAGTATATATGATTTCATACATACATTTAATACAAAGGTTATTCTTCAGAAAACCATAAGTTAATATTAATATTTTAATATATGTCATAATTTAGTCCCTTAGCTTCTATCCAGAAGTGTCCATTATCACAGTATCTTATGCATCTTCTAAAACGTCCTCATATATATATACATATATATACATATGTGATTATATATACGGGCTGGAGCAACAGCACAGTGGTTGGGCATTCACCGTTCACATGGCCGACCCATGTTCGATATCTCTACCCCTCTCGGAGAGCCCGGCAAGCTACTGAGAGTATGGAACCCGCACAGCAGAGCCTGGCAAGCTACCTGTGTGTATTGGATATGCCAAAAACAATAACAATAAGTCTCTCAATAAGAGACGTTACTAGTGCCTGCTTAAACAAATTGATGAGCAATGGGATGACAGTGACAGTGACAGTGATTATATATAAATATTCCTTTTGCTTTTAACACAAATAGGACTATAGTAGTCAAATTTCTCTGTTTCTTTACATTACTGAGAAACTTTTACTTTCCTTCCTATTTTAATTTTTCTTTATGTCACATCATTGCATTGCATTATATTATGTATTTGTTTGCTTTTCTAGTTAATGCCTGTTTTCCTCATTATGTTGTAATGTCTATAAAGGCAGGAACTTTGTTTATATTTGTTCATGCACTGTTCATGCCCAGAACTTAGAATGAGGCCAGGTATTTCCTGGATGTAGTAATGAATGAATCTCTTACATAGTCCTGTGTCAGTCCATATTCAACTAGCTCATACTTAAAGACATTCCTTTGTACAAGTAACACTAAATTCTATAACTACTTTTTGAGGGGGAAGGGGGCTGGGTCATACCTTGTTGTGCTCAGGCTTACTACTGGTTCTGTGCCCACTGATCATTCCTGGTGGTGCTCCATAGACTATGTACAGTATGGTCAGTCATATTCAAGACAAGCACTTTAACCCCTGTACTATGTCTTCAGCTCTGTAACCATATTTTAATTGTTACAAAGGCTGTGATGTGGAAACGTATTCTTCTATAAATGACTTTATGTGTGTCAGTGAAGATATTTGCTACATATGTGTTGAGTATACATTCATTAGATCAGTTTTTCAAAGGAAAATTGCTAAATCAAAGCATACATGCTTTTAAATGTAATGTATATGGTCAGCGTTTACTTCAAAAAGTGGGTAATAATGTATAATGCAACAAAGTAATGTGCTATTCTACAGCCATTCTAATCATCAGTCAGAGACATTAGATGCCATAAGCTGAACACAATCATTGAAACTGTTTTTCCTCTTGGAGTTTTAGCTTTCATAGTATATAAAGGCAAGATGATGATAAAGCCTACCTTGAATGTGGTTTTTGTAGACAGGAAGTATTTGTGAATTTGAAAAGGAGTAACAAATGGAAATGAGAAAATTAACTTCATGTTATCAAATGTTTGTAGACATTAATATTTCAGTGGCAGTTTTCTCATTGGCTTTATTTGGACCAGGCATTTCCCTTTCAATGGAAAAATTATATACTTCCTTAGTGTTTAAAAGTTTTGACCTAGATTTTTACATAATGGATAGCCTATAAAATATAGTTCTAAGGAACTGGAGAGTTAGTTTGGTGGGAAATGCACTTGCCTTGCAAACAGGTGGCCCAGGTTTGATCCCCAGCAACCTATTGGGTCTTCTAAGCCTTACCAGGAGTGAGCCATGAGCACAGCTTGGTGTAACCCCAAACAAATAAACAAATGATAGCTCATGTTATACTTTAAAAATAGTAAAATAATTTCTAGAAGAAAAAGCACTTAGCTGTAATAATAATAGTATAACAGATAAAATGACTCCTTTTGAGCAGTTATTATAGATGGCCACCAAGCTAATTGTCTTTCAAATACTCATTTGTATTTCATGGTTGTCTTTTTGAGTTATACATTATTATTTCTGTTGAATGAATGAAAAACAAAGCCAAAACAAATATAAAACATTAAGTTTTAAGTTCTAATGAAGGTCTCAGGTCTACTGTAAGCTCTTGTCTATATCTGCCATTGACTTGCTAAGGTGAGTAAGCAATTTTTTTTAATTTTTAATTTTTTTTATTAATGAATCACTGTGAGGTACAGTTACAAACTTACAAACGTTCATGTTTGCATTTCAGTCCTACAATGATCTGTGTTTATCTTGATCTTAGAAAGGAATATAAGAAAATAGATGGTCATATATTCCATTGAATTTCTAGTATTTATACATGTAATTGCTGAAAAACTATTCTAAACTTCATCCTCATGAGCCCGGCTATTTTCTACTACTACTCTGCCATTCATCAGTTGGATAATTAACCAGTTCATCTTCATTTGTAACTGAAATCTTTCTCTATTTTTATAAGTCCATTTTAGATAAAATGGTATCCCACTAAAGCATAATAATTAATTCATTTTTTTACTACACGTTCTGGGTAGGAAAACCCTTTAGTGGTTTTCTTTGGGGTGAAAGGGACCTGGGAGAAATTTAGTCCACACATGGCATTGCTTAAAACTTACTCCTGGTTCTGTGCTCAGGAATCTCTACTGGTGGTGCTCAGGGGACTATATGCAGTAGCAGGAATCAAACCAGAGTCAACTATGTGGAAGACAAGTGCCTTAACTCCTATGCTATCTCTTTAGCTCAATTAATACTAGTTATCTTGCTTTCAGTATTTGGCATATACATTAACTTATTTGGCATATACATTAATTTTTAATATCCTTTATTTACGTAGTATGAAATTAATCCTAATACTCTAATCAGAGTTTTACCTAGAGAACTAAAGCTAAAGGAAGAGTGATTTCTTAATGCTTTACTATTGTAGTTTTAACACATTCAAGAATTATGAATTTTTTCATATTATTTTGCTGATAGAAGTTAGGAAGAACTATTCATTATCCTCTTATTAAAAAGATTTTGAATACTTGTATCTAGGTTTTTGTTATTTTATTTTGAGCTTATAAATAGCTCTTTGTATTTTTCTTTATTTAATTGTATTCATTCTTATGATTTCCCCTTAGTTGTTTAAAGACATTTTATCCTAATAATGAGGTGCTAAAGAAATTTTATAGTGATATTTTATTCCTTAGCTCTTTCACATAGTTATTGAATGAAATTGCTTCATGGAACAAACAATAATAAAGGCAGCCTAAGAAGAAGTGTAGATCTCTGGGTGTGCCTCTTCCTCAGCACTCAGTTATGGCCCCAGCATCCCCAGTGGGATCACCATGTACTGCTGCCTTCTATTTCTAGTCCCACAACAGCAGCAAAACAACAAAATGGTAGAAATATAATTAGAAGGCAAAACTAAAACTAAAGTTCTGCCAGATAAATGGTATTTCCTTCTCTAGGTTATTGGATGGATGGTTGCCATGTCCCACTTCCATTTGTTGAATGCATATTCTGGATTATAATGGTGGGCAGCAGGAACCCACATGAAAAGGTCATTTTAAGTTCTCAACAAATATCACTGGCAAATCAGCACATATAAAGCCAATTTGTTTTCCTCTTCTAGCGTGGCTCTAAAGAAACTAAACTTCCCAATATAAAAGAAAAATCTGGGTTTATTATGCTTAAAACTAGGAAGACAAAATTTCATTCACTGACCCCATCTTCAACTGCTAATTAGTTCTTTTAGAGTTTAGTTTCAAATACATCTCATCTATGATCATAAGGATCTTTTTGCAGACATGTGACATGTGTGCTGGGTCTCATTGTATTATCTGCCTACACCAGAGGACTAAAGGTTTAAAGTTTATTCAAATGGAGCTGCGAGCCAACTTAGAACCTCTCATTCAATATCTTTTGGCTTTAATAGGAGCTTCTAAATATGTCAGGAAGACAAAGAGTCAATATAAAGTACATAAAAGTTTACAGGATTTTTTTCCTGAGAAATACAGTCTTCTTCCTTTAGATAAAGGACCCTGGAAAGGCTCTTGGCAGCCTCAGCAACATATAAAAATTCTCATTTTGCCAACATTGTGAACTTTCATTGACCTGATTCACAATGACCTGTAATCTTTTGTCATATGGAAATTTAATTTCCATTATCAGCAACAACATATATTTCCATTATATAAATTAACTTTATTGATAAATATGACGTGTTTACTCATTAAGACAGCAACTTTTTAAAAAGAATATTTAATACTAAAGTAAATAAATTACTCTAAAGTAGAGGATTTCAATTCATCTTTATTAGACAACCTTTAAGACAAATCATTATATTTTATTTTCCCATATGCACTTTTCAATATTGGTCTTTCCCTTCTATAACTTCAAAGAAAATTCCTATATTTAGAAACAGTTCTTAGGATGCAAGTCAGTATAAATTTCCTGTAGTCTGACCTTAAGAAAATATTCTAAAGAGCATAACAAGTCTCATTTTTTAATTAAAAATATATGCTGCACTTTATTATTCTACAGGTGGGAATAATTATCTAAATTACTATGATATATTATTAGTTATATAGTAAAAATGTTTTTATAATATGAGCATTTAATGGGATCCAGTATTAGAATGGACTTCCCAAAGAAAATGAATGCAGTTATTAGTGGATCAGCATGGAAAGTATCATGCTAAGTGAAATGAGTCAGAAAGAGAGAGACAGACATAGAAAGATTGCGCTCATCTGTGGAATATAGAATAATAGAATAGGAGTCTAACACCCAAGAATAGTAGAAATAAGTACCAGGAGGCTATCTCCATGGCTTGGAGGCTGGTCTCTCATTCTGGGCAACTCAGAGAAGGGAACACCAAGTAAAATGTGGTCAGAGGTCATGCGGGGGAGGAGTGACGCGTGCCGAATGTAGACTAGAGACTGAACACAATGGCCACTCAACACCTTTATTGCAAACCACAACACCTAATCAGAGAGAGAGAACAAAAGGGAATACCCTGCCATAGTGGCAGTGTGGGGTGCGGGGAGATGGGACTGGGGAGGGTGGGAGGGATGCTGGGTTTACTGGTGGTGGAGAATGGGCACTGGTGAAGGGATGGGTTCTCGAACTTTGTATGGTGGAAACATGAGCACAAAACGTATAAATCTGTAACTGTACCCACACGGTGATTCACTAATAAAAAATAAAAATAAAAAAAAAATGAATGCAGTTCAACATGATACAGTTCTAATGACCTGTTTACCTTGTTACCCTGTTCAAGATAAGAGATCTAGTAGTCTACAACTTACCGAATATAAGAGTATGCCAGGATTAGTCTCTGCTGATGCTTATGGTCTTTGATTTTGCCCCATTCTATCCCATTTCTCTTCTTTATTTTAAGACCTATACTGATTTTAAGACCTTCACCGATTCTATTAATTGGCTGTGTGTATGTGTGTGTTTGTAATTAACATCAGTCTTTTTTATAAAGAGCTATACTATATCCATTCACACATACCTACACAAGAATTCCTTTGTTCATTGCTGAGTACAAAGTCTGCTCCATTAGCTTGGCACAAGGGCACTAGTCAAACTATAGAAATTTGCTTTTTCTAAGACAGATCGAATTTTCGTCTCAAGAACATTTTGGTTCTAATCTTTAGAAATCATCCCTTACTGATGTCCCTTCTAAAGATGTGTTTCTGCGTGAACCAGGAAAATGCAGATTTAGTCTTATGTTCTCAACTATCTAATCACCTAAAACTACTAAGTTATATTTATTTTCCTATATAAAGAGATTTTGGGTATATTACCAACTCAAAGTTTATTTCCACTTATTTGGCAATACTTGAAATTTCTTTCAATTTGGGCACAGATTTTTCACTTTACAATTGAAAGCAGGAAAATACCAATACTTGACTGAGATAATGCAGAAATGTCAGTTAGCCAATAGTTCAACTACTCTAAATGCTTAAAATTTGTTGCTTCTATGTTTGTCCATCTCCTTGTGGCTCATTTTACTCTGCTCAACTCATTTGTAGAATATAAGAAAGAAAAACATTATATGAGACTAATACCCAAGTACACTAGAAGCCAAGTCCAGGAGAATTGGTACAAGGTTGGAAGCCTGTCTCAAGTGCTGGAGGAGAGGTCATTAGGGCTAGAGAAGGTACCATTGTCCTAATGTGATGGTTGGAAGTGATTGTTCTGAATGGGAGACGCATGCTGAAAATGGGTAAAGGAAAAAACATGATGGTCTCTCAGTGTCTGTATTGCAAACCATAATCCCCAAAAGTAGAGAGATAAAGAGAAAGAAGAAAAATAATCCTTCCATATTGGCAGGCTTTGGGGGGGGAGGTGGGGGGGAGGTGGGTGATGGGGGAGGGATTCCAGGGACATTGGTGGTGGGAAGTGCATACTGGTGGAGGAATGGATGTTGGAACATTGTATGACTGAAGCTATATCATGAACAACTTTGCAACTGTGTATCTCATGGTGATTAAATAAAATTTTTAAAAAATTGATACTTCTTAATTTCGAAGAATTTTGTGTACTGGGGATTGAGGAGGCAGCAAAACAGAGAAAGTAGTAAGGAGCAAGTGTTATGTAGGGAAAAAGGAATACATCAGTGAATACAATTACCACTATTTAAGATTCTATTTAAGATTTTTTTCATTTTTATTTACCTGTAACTTTGTGCAAAAGGAGAGAAATTATATACGGAGTATTAGTATTGGTTTTTATCCTGCACATTCCTACTTGTGCTTACTTTAACAATGCTATTAAGACCCTGTATGACTGCCAACATTGTTTTCTATGTTTTATAAAATTTATTTTTCCATACTCCAAAACACACACTATAAAACAGTTCTGCTATCTTGCATGTGTACAGCAGAAGTAAATGTTCACAGCCTTGGCATAGAGTTCTGTCCATTCTTAGACTTTTACTTTTAGTCCATAGGGACATTGACTAACTCCTGGCATGATAAACCTCTACAGGAGATTTTTTTGAAATATTGAAGATTTCTTACAATAGAATCTTGGAAGAAGGAAGTAAGTAGTACACTAAATCCCTAACTGTGGTACCAAGAACTGAGAGTAAAAGTGTTCTACTATGTAAGAAAATTTTTGCAGTCACAGTAATATGGTACAAAATAAAGGATATGTTTATGCATCTTGATTTTCTTATCACTAAACATGGTTGGGTCACCACTAGAGATATTTTAAAAATATTCCATATTTCACGACTCTCAAAAAATTAGATATTGAATTCCCATTTGACCCAGCAATACCACTGCTGGGAATATATCCCAGAGAATCAAAAAAGTTCAATCGAAACAACATCTGCACATGTATGTTCATCGCAGCACTGTTTACAATAGCCAGAATCTGGAAAAAACCCGAATGCCCCAGAATGGATGACTGGTTGAGGAAACTTTGGTACATCTATACAATGGAATACTATGCAGCTGTTAGAAAAAAGGAGGTCAAGAATTTTGTAGTTAAGTGGATGGGCATGAAAAGTTTCATGCTGAGTGAAATGAGTCAGAAAGAGAGAGACAGACATAGAAAGATTGCACTCATCTATGGTATATAGAATAACAGAGTGGGAGACTAACACCCAAGAACTGTAGAAATAAGTACCAGGAGGTTGACTCCATGGCTTCGAGGCTGGCCTCACGTTCCGGGGAAAGGTCAACTCAGAGAAGCGATCACCAACTACATTGCAGTCGAAGGCCATGTGGGGGAAGGGAGTTGCGGGCTGAATGAGGGCTAGAGACTGAGCACAGCGGCCACTCAACACCTTTGTTGCAAACCACAACAGCTAATTAGAGAGAGAAAGCAGAAGGGAATGCCTTGCCACAGTGGCAGGGTGGGGTGGGGGGGAGATGGGATTGGGGAGGGTGGGAGGGACACTGGGTTTACGGGTGGTGGAGAATGGGCACTGGTGAAGGGATGGGTTCCCAAACTTTGTATGAGGGAAGTGTGAGCACAGAAGTGTATAAATCTGTAACTGTACCCTCACGGTGATTCTCTAATTAAAAATGAATAAATTAAAAAAAAATATTCCATATTTCATTGTATTTATACAGTTAGAGCTATTTACTTGATAAAGAAAATTTCAGTCAGTCTTAGTGTTGACTATAAGTAAAAATAGACTTTCTAGCTTGACAAGATATAGAACGTGGGAACTTTGGTCAAATGGCCATTATAAGCCAGTATAGCTGTTTGAATTATCTGAGAACATGGGGATATGGTAGTAAGTTGGCTGTAAACCATGAGAGAAGAATCATGGAGGAATACTCAAGACTCCTGGAGCAAAATTATGCAAGTTTTACCAAGTAACTCTCTTCTCAAGATGAACCCTAGGTATGCTCACAGAGGAATAAATTTATTCATGCTCAGGGAACCATGGTAGTATCCGATTCCTGCTGCTCTCATAAACCAAATACAGTCTGTTGCACCTAACTATGTAATCTGGTAGACACAAAATTTCATAAATATCAAGTGAAAAGATACATGTACAATACTGAAACTACAGAAGTTCTAAAGGCAGGAGTAATTTGCATGTGCATATAACTCACCCTCCCAGAGTACTTCCCTCCTGTGAAATTACTTCTTCAAACCACGTCTGTGTCATGATGGGGAATTCCCTATGACAAATTTATTAGGGGGGGGGGGGGGAGATCAAATTGGAATTATCAAGAGTTTTGCATTATAGCAAAAATGAACTATTCCAACCCCATGAGGAATCTTTAAAAAATAAATTAGAAATGGAATTCTTGCAGCAAAAAGAAATCAAGTAGCATTAAGCAGTATTGAGTTATTAGGCCTCAGAAATATTCTTTCTCCTTTACATCTCTGATAGTTTCTCTTTTAGTCTCAAATTTTCAGTCATCCTTTCAGTATATTTTTTGCAGACGGACCTTTGTCCGTATAATTATTGATGTTTGAGTTCATCGGGTTTAGTTTGGGTTTCACCGTTTTTCCATCCTGCATTCAGAAGAGCCAATTTTGACAGCTTTATTTGTCACAGACACAACAATGAGACCTTCATTTGCATCTTGTATCTATGACGCTAAAATCTAGTTTTATATTTTTTTAGTGTGGTACTATATATATGTATATATAACATAAAATTTGCCATTTCAATTATTTCATTGTATACAAATTTGATAAACATTAATGCATTCACACTGTTGTCTGACCATCACCACCCTCTCAATTAAAACTCCACACCCACTAACCAATAATTCCCCAGTACCTTCTCCCTTCAGTCACTGGAACCCACCATTCTACTTTCTCTCTTTGGATTTTCCCATTTGAGGTACTTGCATTGTTAGAATCATAAATGATTTTTCTTTTGTGTTTTTCTTCTTTCGCTTAGTGTAATACTTATGAGGTTCTTCCATGCTCATCCTGTAGTTCATCACATTTATTCCAAAGACTTAATAATATTCTATAATACTATCACCCACCACCAATAGACATTTGGGTTATTTTTGCCTTTTAACTACCGTGGAAATGCTGTTGTAAACATTGGTGTAAGAATCCCTATGTGAGGTTTCTGCTTTCAGTTATTTTGGAAATATACCCAGAAGCGGAAATGCCAGATCATACTGTAATTCTATATTTAATTTCTGTGCAACTAACATATATACTTTTGATATACTTCCTTTTACCTTTGAAAATGGCATAGACTTAAAAATGAAAGAAAATGTTTCACCTTTCTCAAAAAATTATGTTTTTTTGTAAGTATTCCCTTGGAGAATGACAGTGTCAGCCAGGAAGTTATGTAATCCAGAAAATCAGAAGCCATTCTTAAAACACTCCTTTCCTTACCCTATAGACCATAATCTTATCAATTTTAATTTTGAAAATATTCCTTGAATCTTTAATTCTATCCCAGTCACCATGTTTCCAGACTTCTCATTATCATTTATTTTTTTTTTTTGCTTTGGTGCCACACGAAGGTGTACACAGAGCTTATCCCTGGCTCTGAACTCAGGGATCACTCCTGGTAGGGCTTAGGTACCATATATAGTTCCAGGATTCAATCTTGGGTCATTGCAGGCAAGGCAAATGCCCTACCAGATATACTATCTCAACCAGCTCCTAATACTGGTTTTTTGTTGTTTCAATAGTCTTTTAGCTGGTTCATACATATCCACTCTTATTTCCATATGAACACGGCTCCACAGTATGGTCAGAAAGTTCACATGGAATCATTTCCCCTGCTAGATGAAAATTTTCAGTGTTCTAGTTGTTTGAATAGAGAGCACAACTCTTTCCTTTTTAAGTCCTTCCCCTCCCCTTACCTCCCTTTCCCTCCCCTTCTCTCCTTCCTCCTCACCCCCTTCCCCTCTCTTCTACTTCCCTCCCCTTTCCTGGGTTCAGTCATTTTGTAGGAGCCTTGGGTTCAGTCCCTAACATAGCATGTTCACCAGAGTACTACAGGGTATATCACCCAAGCACAGAGCTGTGAGTAGCCCCTGAGCATTGTTGGATGTGACTCTAAATACCCCCAAATACAGAACAAAACATAACAACTTTTGTATTTTGGGGGTTTGAGGCCACACCCAACGATACTCATAGAGATAGTACAACTCCTGGAACAGGATAAATTCCCAGTGCATGTGAGATGAAATGAATTGATTAGTATCTCTGTGTCTCATACACCACTCAATCTGCTTTCTCAGACAAGAGTCTGGTATTGCCTTATTCATGTCACTATTTATAGCATCTAGCATATTTAAAGATCAGTTGTATTTGCTGGACTGAACACTATGATTTCAAGTTCAGCAGAGCTCTTAACATTAGATGGAAGCATACCCTTGGCCCACAGTTATTTTAAAAATTCTTACAAACAATGCCTCTTTTGTAGAGAAGTTTCCTCTCTCTTTTCTATAAAGGAAGAGAACAATGTTTGTTGAGACAAGAAATTAACTGAAGCAGAAAGTCTGGGGATATCTAGGAAAAGGAGGAAGGGTAAGTACATTTATTTCAAGTAGAGGGCTGGAGCGATAGCACAGTGGGTAGGGCGTTTACCTTGCACGCGGCCAAGCTGGGTGCTATTCCTCCACCCCTCACGGAGAGCCCGGCAAGCTACCAAGAGTATCTCACCCGTATGGCAGAGCCTGGCAAGCTACCCATGGCTTATTCAATATGCCAAAAATAGTAACAACAAGTCTCATGATGGAGACGTTACTGGTGCCTGCTCGAGCAAATCGATGAGCAACGGGATGACAGTGATACAGTGATTTCAAGTAGAATGCAAGCTCCTAGATGTCTCCATTAGTTGAAATGGAGAAAAATACATTTCCAAACTCAATAGGTAAACAATGAATATGAAGTGCTACCCTGATTTTCTCTAGTTAAAGAAACACATCTGCAACAACAGTTATAGTTGGAGTCATTGTTTTTAAGGTTATGGGGACTTACTGTCCTTCACCAAGTACCATAAACATTCTGCACTGACCAAATTGAAGAACCACTAGAAACTGCCACTAGAGTGTCTTTTGATGTGTGCTTGTTTTGTACTCATTTTAATAGTAGGGAACAGGAGTGTCAAAAGAGCCTAGCTGAAGCTTTTTAAGGTAATAAAGTAGTAGTGTTAATATTCTGTCATTTTATAAGATTATATTTATGCACTGCATCAATAAACACAAAAGTACTTACATAAACTTCTGTATGAGACAATCTAAACTAAAATTGGAATTTATTTTGAAAACAAAGGAGGTTAAGTCCCACTTAGATTAGAGTAGCATTTGTTTCTTCAAAAATTACTGTTAACGGGGCCAGCCAAAGAACCCCATTGTAAAGACACATGCATTACATGCGGTCACATTCCATTCAACCCCTGTCACTACATATTGGTCTCTACACACTTCCAGGTGTTATCTCTGATCACAGTCAGGGAGCCAATACCCCAAATACCTCCCAGCCCCCCAAATTAGCATTGATCAATAGCTTTTTACAATTTTACTTGGAATATTTCTGTTTCCCGTTTTTAGTATCTAATGAGGTGGGTTCATGAATTGAAGTCACTTTGGGAAGTCTAGAAACAGACGTAGAATATTCACATTCTCTATTCCAGGACAGAGCAGGCATGTGGGAGTATTAGAGGTGAGACTTGAGGGCTACGGCAGACTGCTCTGAGCTTGGGAACTGACTCAAGATTAGGAGTGTGGTATTGAGCTATAACTCTATTTCAGGTAACCTTAAGGCAGGATTAAAGTATTATTTCATTTGGCTCTGCATTTAATCATGCAAATTAAGCCAGACTTTAGGTAGTTAAGATTAAGCATAAGCATAGTCAGAAATCTCTGCACGCCAGGGATGCTTTGACAGCTGATATTAAGCTTTCTCTCTGCTTTTGGTTGTATAGCTGCACCCACTCTGTTTTGGGTGGTTAACTGCATTCTGCTCTTTTGGTCCCATAGTAACTGGGGATTCAGTTAAATTGCATTACATCCTGCCAATACTCCAACCTAAAGCCAAAAACACTCTTTACATATTATGTGTCGTTACCTCTTAAATCTTCCAGACATCATAGGAGAAGCATGACGGTGGGCTTAAAAGTGGGTATGTGGGTTACACGGTATGAGAACCGCACACTACTCAAATTCCTCAAAGAATTTGACTACCTTCCAAATAATATAAATGCCATTTAAAGTTTTTAACATAATTACTTTGTAGTTTGCATTAGTAGACTAGAAAACTATTGGATTTTCAGTCATCTAGTACGCGAGATGTAAAACCTCTATTAACTTTATCTATGTTGAATGACCAGCCTGATCCAAAGAGATAGTACATCTTCCTTAATCTAGTGTTTTGGAAAACTTGCCAGGTTTTTAAAAGTGCTTTTGACAAACTTCATAAAATAACATATTTTTGTCTTGCTACTTCCTTTTCTTATCATAACCTCAACATATTTTCCTACCAGCTCTGCTTAATTTGAATGTTTGAGACTCAGTAAGGCAACATTAGGAGACTAAAGGAATCTTGTTAGTGTCGTTAACCAAGAGACACAGGCCTGCTGCCCTTGGCAAAGGTTCCACAGTGGGACTGTTTCAGACCACGTGACTTATAAAGTTCCTGGAAATGGGCAGAAAAGGCTTAATAATTAAGATACATGTCATCTTTTAACAATATTGTATGCTTGTAAATGTAATGTCATATAAATGCACATAAACACACTAACATTTTATTTAACTAGTATCTTACATAATGATATATTTTATTTAAATTTTACAGGAAATTAAATTGTGAATCTTGTCAGACATCACTCAGTATAATAAGTGGGAAAGTCTAAGATCCAATGCTTTTTAACTATTATGCTATCCTGATTCACTCAACAAGATAACTACTTTGATTTTAGCAATTCACATTTAGAGAAATATGGCCTTTTGTGCATGAACATGGGTGGTTCAAGGTGTCAGCTCCTGGAGCAAAGAGATATTCCAGGAGGTAATGCACTTGCTTTGCATGCAGTCAACCCTAGTTCAAATTCTCGGCAGCATATATTGTCCTAGGGCTGGAGCATAGCACAGCGGCTTTTCACGTGGTCGACCGGCGTTCGATTCCTCTGCCCCTCTCAGAGAGCCCAGCAAGCTACCCAGAGTATCGTGCCCGCATGGCAGAGCCTGGCAAGCTACCCATGGCGTATTGGATATGCCCAAAACAGTAACAATAAGTCTCACAATGAGAGACGTTACTGGTGCCCGCTCGAACAAATCGATGAGCAACAGGATGACACTGACAGTGATATATAGTTCCTGAGCTCCACCAGGGGTCCCTCCTGAACACAGAGCCAGGAATAGCTCCTGAGAACCATGGATGTGGTTGAAACTGCCCTCCCCACCAAAAAAAAAAAAAAATCAAGGTGTAGTCTCCAGATGCAGGCTGCCTGAATTAATAGCTAAAGTCTTATACTTGCTATTTGTACAACATAGATGTGTAAACACCATGCATCAGCATCCTTTCTAAAATGTAGGCATACAGGATATCACTAACATGTTGTTAAAGTTTGGGTGATGTGAGCTTAGGTATACATATTTGAAAATATGTATATATGCATATATGTAGATATATTTTCCTCTATGCTTTGCTGCCTACTATCTGAACCCCATCAAATATGGTGTGGTAGTGATATCCTATAGAATGTCTTAATGGCTCCTGCCAAAATAGAACAATCTTCACACTGTTTTCTATATGAACACTATTTTGTAAGCATGTTCAGACAATATGAAATACCGTATTTCGGTTGTGTTTTGGGACAGAGATTGGGGCTTGGGATGGAAACATCCCAAATTTAGTGGTGGGAAGGTGTAATGGTGGTGAAATTGGTGTTTGAATATTAAATGTAATCAAATATTGTGAGCTAACTTATAAAATTAAAAAGAAATTTAAAAATTAAAGTATTAAGGGGCAAAAAAAAAGTAGACATACATACACATACAATCTTCTATCTCTTGAAGGGGTTGTTATTAAAAAATTAATGAGTTCATTACATGTGAAGCATTTAGAAGAAGGTTGGCATAAAGTAAAGATTAATACGTATTTGGGAGGAGGAGTGTTGCAACATACCTCATGGTGCTCAGGGCTTATGCCTAGCTCTGTGCTCAGGGATCACGCATGGCATTGCTTGGGATCATAGGTGGTGCCAGGGACTGAATCCGGGTCCGTGGCATGTGACATAAATAAATACTTGTACTATCTCTCTAGCCCCCCATTATTACATGATAAGTGATTTCAGAAGCTTTTGGCATGTAGCAAGGACTCAGTAAAAGTTTGTAATTATTATTTTAAAAAGCTGTATTACAAAAGTTTGTTATTGCGATTATTAATGTTGCTTCTTCTAGGTCATGTCTAAAAGGTCAGGTTGATTTATGAATATTTTAGAACTTTCAGGAATATAAATTATCTTCATATAAATATAGTATGCAATTCCTAGCTACCTTGCTTTGGGAGTGGTATGTGTGGAGATGTAGTTCATATCTGGTGGAGGGGTTGGAGCGAAAGGAAGTTACTCAGAACTTTTCAGGGGCTCGTGGGGACTCTGATAGGCCTCAATTATATATTTAAGTCAAGATGTCCTGAGGAGAAATTTCATCTCTCTTCAATCTAAAATAGTATGGAAGCAGTTGCTAGCTTCCTAACTAATTCAAATAATATGCAGAGACTTTTTTTCCCTTATCACTCCAAATGGAAATCCAAATTTGACACGTGAAAAGGAAGCGTGAGAGATTTTTGAGGAAGTATCCATGAATTAAACTTTATCTGAAACTGAGGGATTTTGTTTATCAAATATAAGGTTTACTCTGTAGTTGTCTTGGCCTCAGGTCATCAGAATGCATTAGTCAGGAATAATTTTTTTGCCAACCACATTCATTCCTCCGGTAGGTGAAGACCATTTACTCAAAGTGATTAACTGGCAGTAGTACTCAATCCATTTATCCTTCTTAGGCTCTTCTGTTGTAACGCATCACCATACTCCCCTTTCTCTGAAGCTACATATAGGCAATAACTGTGAAAACTTGAATTTGGAGTTCCTTAAAAATGAAAGTCTGAGACCTAATGAAATTGCTCCGACATAATAGTGTTGGAAGTGTCTTTAAAAACTGTAGTGTTTTTCATCTTTTTGAGTGCTTTGCTTGGAAGATGTATTTTAACTGATCACAAGTTAGGGAAAACGAGGTGAATAATTAATTAGGATAGGCTAGAAACCCTACCCAAATGCAGTGTTCAAAACTTACACAAATCACCCTGGTCCATCTTTGCATAACCCCAGATCTATGTCTACCACTAGGTAAACTGACCTGTGCAATCCAGAACCCTCGAAGCATATTTGCATCCTAACAATAGAACAGATTATTTCAAGGAAATGTAATAAGTATCAGACACATATTTGATATGGCATCTTTTTTACACATTGAAACTATTTTGATATGATATTTCAGCATATTTTTACCTAAGCCATGTCAATTTTGAGCACTGAATACACAATTTTGTTTTCTCTTGAGAAGTTACTTTCACTGTGAACATTTTATCCTATGTTAATAAAGATTTATGAGCTTAGTTCAAACTTCCGGTGGCATAGGAGGTAAAATGCAATACTTTATTCTGGGTTCTTTCTAAACACTGACATGCTTTGAGGTTTTAGTGAACTCAGTGACTTATTTTGAAAATTATGCCACCTAAAATTATTAATTCTATTTAGTAATTGTGTGCTTCCTTTAGAATGATTTCAGTTGAAAGAGTTGGAAAACAGTCAAAATTTTCTTTAGTCAATAGGAATGCACAGTCTCAAGAAAATGCAAAGATCAAGAACATTTTTTCAGGAAGTCAGGAGTATCTCCGGGTTTGGATTTCCTCTTCCTCTCTCATGCTTCTTAATCTAGGTGGATTTTATGGAAAGTGGTTTCTCACTCAACTAAGATGAGAAACTATGATCATCCTTAACTATCCTTAAAGGTGAAACAGATGCAAATAGATGAGAATGTTCACTATGTTTAGAAGCAGATTCTTTTATGTATCTTTGGGAGAGTTCACCTTTAAAATCTGAAGACTTGGAATATGGCAGAGGAAGAGAGGCTTAAAATTGCTCATAGGTCATTCATACTAAATCTCACATGGTATTACTTAATATCACTTAAGGATTTAGTGTGATAGGAAACACCTACAGTTTGAGGCAGAATAAAGATGCCTTACTTTAGTTTAAAAAAAAACGTTGCTAATTTAAGGACTCTTCAGCCAGCACAACTCAGCCCACATCAGATTTTCCAATCAGTATATACCACTTACACGTAAGTAAATTTCAGTTATGTGTTTGTGACTCTAAATCAAAGACTCAGTCAATTTGGAAATAATCTAAAGAAGATTTTAAAAAGATAAGATAAAAAAGATAAAAAGAAAAGATATAAAGATAAAGAAGATTTTTAAAAAAGATAGACGAACACACAAACAACAAATATAGGTAGAATGAAACACAAAGTATAGCAATAAAGCAATCATTTTTGAAGTTACCATAAACAGTGCTTATTAAACAGTAACTGCAAAAGTTTCCTATTATGTGGGAGACTTACACCCAAGAATAGTAGAGGTGAGTACCAGGAGGATTGCTCCATGGCATGGAAGCCGGCCGCACATGCTGGGGGAAAAGGCACTCAGATAGAGAAGGGACCACCAAGTAAAGGGTGATTGGAGAGCCTGCTCGGGATGGGATATGCGTACTGAAAGTAGACTAGAGACCAAATGATGGCCACTCAATACCTCTACTGCACACCACAACACCCCAAAGGAAAGAGAGATCAAAAGGTCCTGCCACAGAGGCGGAATGGGGTGGGAGGGGTGGGGTGGGGGTGGGGGGAGGGTTACTGGGATCATTGGTGGTAGAGAAGGGCACTGGTGGAAGGATGGGCACTCGATCATTGTATGACTGAAAAGTTAGCACGAAAGTTTGTAAGTCTGTAACTGTACCTTATGGTGATTCATTAAAAATAAATAATAAATAAGTTTCCTATTATGAATTGGACAGACCTATTTTCCCTTATTTTATGACACTATCACTTTTGGGGGATAAAATGAAGCAATACTGTTTTTAAAAATAGTATTTCTCTTATGGTCTTGTTTTGTGTAATTGAGAAGCATTGCCTATTGTGTATGTGCTACTTACAGCCTATTGAACCCCTTTTTCTATTTGGGTTTATATGACTTCCCAGTGAGTTTTTACTCCAATCCTCCAGCACCTGCGTTGCTCTGAAAACTCCCCTTGGTCTGCAGAACTGATTCACATGAATAGAGAGAAACAGAAGTTCCTGGTACTTAGGAATCCCCAAGGCGCACTCCTTAACTTCGGAAAGCTGCTTAGCTGGTTCCTAACCCTCTATACATACTACAGCTTTTTTTGCTTTCCAGTTGAGACAACTCTACGTGTAATTTCTTGTATCCAGAAGACAGTAACTTTAGCACTAATTCAAAGTTACTCTCTGTGACTTTGCTCAAATTTTTTACTTGTTTTTTTTTCCCTTATGTCTTTGTTTCTCCTTGTCCCACTTTTTTCCTACTTAAATATTATTTTTTTTTTTTTGCTTGTTTTTGCTTGCTTTTTCCGCTGAAAAGATGCCCTAAGTTGCATATTCTCATCTCAGGGTCTGCTTTTGGCAAATAGGATGTTCTATATGTTGACAACCAATTGTGTGACCTGAATGACATGTTAAGGATTAAGATTTAGTTCATTAATATTTCCCCATGAGAGTATTTCTTGGAGGCTATTTGTTCTGAGTATATTTTTTTCTTATGTCCAGTAATCTTGTTATTTTTATATTGGTAAGACTTCAGTGACTGATTACATGGATGAGGACCTTTTTCTCTGCTTGGGAAGAAGCTTTACTGCCTGGAACCACTTATTTATCTTGAAAGCTTTCAGAGTCAGAGCCATCACCCTAAGATGGAGCACTGCAGACTGATAAGATAGGGCTTGCAAATCCATTATTTTCATAGTGAAATAAAAACATCTCGGTCTCTATCAACTCAGTTTAAAAACTTGAGTTCTCATTTATGCCAAAGAAATCTGTATGTAAAATACCCAAACAAGAAAATTTGAAGTGAAACTTGATAAATTAATAGGTTTCGTAATGATCAAGAAAAAAAAACATTCTGGGAATTCTCTATCATAGCATAAAAGGTTCACAGAAGAGTAAAAATGATTTTTAAAGCATTTTGACAAGTAAATACTCTTCTTTTCCATTTCAGTTCCTAGCGAAATATTTGAGTCTGTCAGAATTTGATTTGCTCCAGCTGAACTAGACTTTGTGACGTCCAATTTGTCTTTGCTCTCTCTCCATAGCACAGAAACTCTCTAGCCTTCTGTCCTTCTCTGCCTGACTCCCCTTGATATTATAGAACAGAATGTGGAAAGGAACTGTTGTTTCATTTTCCCTCTATAAGCAATGTTAGTTTTCTCTTTCTCTTTCTTTAGCAGATTTGTTTGTTTTTGAAGTTATTTTAAAAGGTCATTAAAACCACAATCTGTCTCTCTGAACTTCATGGACGACTTAGTTGTGTAGCTTATCAGACATGATTTTTTCATTTATTATGAGTAATCAAATAATTATAAACCAAAACAAATAGGCAACTACTCACAGAACACAAACCACTAGATAAATATCTGTCCCTGTCAATGCCAGGTGAACAGTTTTATCATAGCACTCATTCTCTTTCCCATCTCTTGCCCAGCACATACACAAACGTCACAAACTTTTATCATTATTTATTTATTTATTTGTATTGAGTCACTGTGAGATACACAGTTACGAAGCTGTTCTTGCTTGGGTTTCAGTCATACAATATTCCAACACCTGTCCCTCCACCAGTGTATATTTCCCACCACCAATGTCCCCACCTACCCTCCCCATAGCATGCCTCTGTAGTAGGCACTTTTCTTCTCTGTCTCTCTCCGTCTCTCTGTCTCTTGGTCTGTCTGTCTGTCTGTCTGTCTCTCTCTGTTCTATCTTCCCTTCCCCCCTCTTTTGGGCATTATTGCTTGCAGAACAGGTACCGAGAGGTTCTTATGTTTGTTCCTTTACCTGTTTTCAGTACTCAGTTCTTACACAGAGTGATCATTTCCAGATATCTTTCCAAGTGGTTCCTTCTCTATCCCAACTGCCTTCTACCCCAGTACCTGCAGCAGGATTCTAACTGGGAACCAATCCTCCTGGCTTGGTTCTACTATCCTTGAGTATTTATCTCATATTATGTTTCTATGTTCCACAAATGAGTGCAATCATTCAATGTCTGTCCCTCTCCTTCTGATTCATTTCATCCCAGACTTTAAATTGTAGAGGCCATATCATATGTGATCCTTGCAGCAGCAGTATCTTCAAGTATCAGAAATCTGCTTAGACATTTGTAATCTTTAGCTTTTCCAAACTTACTGAGTGAGAATTTCAACTTTTAACAGGATTCTTCAGTAGATTCACATGTATTTGTTTGAGAAGAACTAGCCTGTAAGACTTTGTGTCATTATTGATGAAATCAATTACACCATTTTTTCTCTCTTATGTGAATAATACCCTACAATAAAAGGAAATGGCTGTTGACTTGCATACTTGCATACTTCATAAAATGGCCATTAATTTTTTAAATTATTATAACACTGTGATTTACCTAGTTATTCATAATACAGTTGACTCAGGCACTAATTGTCCCAACATCAATCCCACTACCAGTGTGCCCTTCCCTCTACCAATGAACTCAGTTTTTTCACCCACCATCCCAGCTTGCCCCCTTGAAGGCACAATCAAATTTACTTCATACTATTTGTTAAAACACTAAGGAAAATAGAATTATAGAAAGTTAGGTCAATAAGAATCAATTTGTGAGGATTGTTGTATCTCACAATGATGTTATGAAAGCCATTGTCTGAGCATCTGCTGTGTTGGTTGGTGCTAGTTGGGCCTTCTATGTTATTGTTTAGGCTCATTGTGCTTGACCTTCTGTGAAACTGTCCAATCAGATTTACTCTGATCCTATAGGGCTGATAGTACTACGGAAGTTTGAGTTGTCCAGGAGCTATAGATCTGGAACAGTTGGTGGCTTGTCAGGTTGATGCGATTCAGTCATGGAGCTGGGCTGTTTCTATGTTGAAGGGTGTTGGGTGTGGCTGTGGGCTGCTGGGCCTTCAGGCAGAAATGGGAATGCCTGCCACCATTTGGAGAAGGCCCAAGAGTTCTCAACTGAAACCAGTCTACTGGGAAGATTCAGAGGTATCACCTTCTTTTGGAGATGTGACTTGTCCATTTGTCTGCCAAAAATTCCATTAGTTTAAGGCATAAGTATACTATAGAGATAAAAGATGGAACATTCTGAGGACAGATCTGTCTGATATAAATAATATAGGATTTTGAGGGACAGGAGAGATAGTACAGCTAATAGGGGGTTTGCCTTCCATGCAGCCGACCAGGGTCCAATCCCTGGCATCCCATTGTCCCCAAGCATTGGCAGCAGAACTTCCTGAGTACAGAGCCAGGAGTCACTCCTGAACATCGCCAGGTATGGTCCAAAAACAAAAACAAAAGAACCAAATAGCATAGGATATTTTTGCATCATAGAAGCATAGAAAACAAAATTAGATTTTAAACAACTAAATCATACTGAAAAACATATGTTCTTCAGTTTTTTAAGGTTTCATGTGTCACTTGTATCACTTGTCATCACTTGACACCAAGATGACCCATCCTACCAATGCCAGATAAATACCTCATCAGCCGCCTCCACTACCTCCACTACCCAGCCACCGCCACACTCCAGGCCGCTTTCCGGACCCTCGAGCCGAGCCTCACACATGAGTGAAGCCCCACAGAACCAGGTAAAGTGGAACTTTGTGACCCTGGACTCCAGGCTCAACGGGACCCAGAAACAGAGATCCCCTGCCTGCTTCCTTCAATCTCCGGTGACCCAGGGATCACACCCAGATGACCCACCCTACTGGTGCCAGATAAATTCTTCATCGGCCAACCTCCACTACCCAACCTCCGCCACGCTCCAGCCACTTTCCAAACACATCATAAACACTTCCTACCCATTTTCCATAATTACCGCACTATATTTGATGGTGTTCAAATATGGTATGAACTATGGGGACACCTGTAAGGGCTATTAGAGGCTGCCCTAAAAGCTTCCATCCCTCTTGGAAAGCCTGGGAAGCTACCAAGAGTATCCCGCCCGCATGGCAGAGCATGGCAAGCTACCTGTGGCATATTCAATATGTCAAACATAGTAAAAACAATGGGTCTCATTCCTCTGACCCTGAAAGAGCCCCCAATATGGCAGCATTATGGAGGATGAGCAAGGACAGGCTGATAAAATCTCAGGGATGAACTAGGCTGCCAAAACGAAGACGGACTAAAATGACTGTCTGTACTTTCAACGCATGTATGCTGGCATCAGAAGCATCCATTAAGGACCTGATGGTGCAAGTGCAGAAGATCAAGTACGGCATAATTGGTTAGACTGAGATGAGAAGGCATTGATCACATCACGCCATTTTCGACACTGGAGAAGAACTGTTCCTCGGAACAAGTGACAATAGAGGCATCGGTGGTGTCGGTGTCCTTGTCAACACGAATTTGGCCAAGAGCATTGATTCATTTGAATGCCTAACAACCTGTAAGTTTGCATGAGTTAGAAAAATCTAAATTATTCAGACTATCTTTTTACTTTTATCCTGTAGAATATTTTTCAATCAAACAAAAAATATGATATGGAGGTAATGATTTGAAATCATTAAGTAGGTTAAGCAGCTACTTCTTACGCTATTTTATCAAGTTGTAATTAACTCTGAAAGCAACTGAATGTATTTGAATATTATACTGGCCTTCCCATAAGAAACATTTGTAAAATTTAAAAACTTTCCATTTTCTCAAAGTCTCCTTATTAAGTAAGTGGAATTTTTTTCTTTTTTACTTTTTTTTTGGTATGGGGTGGGGTGGGGCATACCCACTATGCTCTGGGCTTAGTCCTGGGTCTGTACTCTGGCTCACTCCTAGTAGACACAGGTGTCCCAGGGATCAAACCTAGGTGAGCTGCTTGCAAGGCAAGCACCCTGCCCCCTGTACTATCTCCCTGGTTCCATTAAATAAAAATTCATTTACTGACCCAAAGAGATAGTATAGTGACTGAGGTGTTTTCCTTCCATCCTCCTGACTATGGTTCAATATCTTGCACTGCACATGATTCCCTGAGCAATATGAGGAGTGACTCCTAGACAGAACCAAGACTAAGACCTGCGCACAGCTGGAAATGGCTCCTAACCAAATAAAAACTCAGGGGCCTTAATTGTTTGCGATGTTATCAATTTTATAGTGGTCCCATGTATTTTAAGAGATTCATTACTTCCATTCCTTTGTTTTGTTGGGTTTGGGGGCCACACCTGGCTGTGCTCAGGACTTACTTCTGGCTCTCCACTCAGGGATCACTCCCGGTGCTGCTCAGGGAACCATACAGGGTGCTAGGGATTGTACCTGGCTAGGCTATGTGCAAGGCAAACTCCCTACCCATTGTACTATTACTCTAGCCCTAATTACTTTTGTTTACTGCATATTTTAACGAACTATTTCTACATATTTGTATTTTTAAAGGGATACTATTTGGGTGGTGTTTGGGCCACTTCCAGCAGAACTCAGGGCTAAGCTGGTGTGGTACTTAGCTACTTCCAGCAGTATTAAGAGAACCACCTGGTGGTCCTCTAGAGGCTAGGGATTGAACCCAGCCTCCAGAATATAAATGCTGTCTCCAACTCTTTGCGTTATTTCCCTACCCTTACAAAAGAACCCTATTAAAACTCAAATTGTAGTAAAATATACAATTGCTTATGGAGTGAATATCACAAATTTTTGTTACTTAATCATTAGCAGATAATGCATAAGCTTTTATTTTTTAACCATACTTATAGTATGTTTTTACAGGAAATTCTTGCCATTAAAGAGTTTCTGTCTTTTTCTATTGTTATCTTTGCCTCTGTTGCATTATTTTAATTGTCTTGATATCACTGTGATCCATTAGTAGATTGCTTTTATCTGCTATAATTTATCCTATTCTATGTTTTGATGCTTGGGGCATTGTGGATTATTTTCATCTGCCTTTTAATAATATTCCTTCAACAACAAGTATTTTAAATTTCCATTATGTGGTGAATATAAATTTGATAGTGTGAATTCAAAAGCAAATAAAATATGTTTGCTACCCATAACAATTCATACTCTAATTGGAGAAGGAGAAGTAAAAGTATAATTGTTATCAGATAATAGAAGCCTTAGGTGAGCAGGCAAATATGAAAGTACAAGAGAATATAACTGAGCGTCTTTGCATTAAATCAATTCTTTTTCCTTATTTTCCCCAATACAGTATTAGGATTAGTCTCTTAAGATTCTGTGCATATCATTCAGATAAATTGTAAATTCAGGTAACCATTTTATAAGGTATTTTGCCAAAGTGTCACAAGTGTTTTGAACCAACCCCTTAAATCATTTCCTTTGAACCAGCATTTCCTCACTGAGAAATTTTCCTAGGTAATAAATCTAAGCACAAAGATACATGTACGATAATATTCACTTCAGTATTGCTATGGTAATGAGACAGTGCCACAGCAATATAAAACTATAGTGCTTTTAAGATGATGCTGTGGAACATAGTTAATGGCATAATAGGTATGAATAATATATTATATGACAAATTAAAATGGACAACATCTCACTTTTGAAAGATATGTGCATGCATGTGTTACCCCAGATGGTAATACTGAGGGAAAAAAAAGAAATGTTATGCAGATTTCATTTCATGTGTATATGTGTGTATTTCTTTTCACTGTAAATTACCTGATATATTTTTATATTTTATGAAGGCTTTTATAATTTCATATTCATCAGTAGGTTTCTTTATAAAAGTCTGTGTTGATCTCCTTCCCTACAGAGGAAAATATTCCCATATTAAAATAACTTGCCTTCTCCTTCTTCCTCTCTTTTCCCACTGTCGCTGTCTCTTTTCAGTTTTTTCCCCTTTCTTGAGCTTATCATGAAACATTTCTCAGTAATATTTGACTCATATATAGGACACAGTTTTTTCCTTCAGTGTTAATTAGCTGGTCAACGAAGCTTGATCATTCTGCTTTCCTCAAGTGAAGCACTTATAAGTCTCCATATGTGATTCTGATTCCAATTTATTGTATTTAAAATTCTCCTCTATTTCAGGAGTGATATGGATGTTGATAACATAGAATACAAAAGAATTTTTCAATTTATTAATCACCTACTAAAAATAGTATAATACTGGGGAAATAAAGAAAAATCTCCATGTATTAGGTGAAGCTAATTATTGTTTTATTTTTAGGACACAGCATTGTTAAAAACCTTTCTAGCAGACTGCCCACTACCTTTACGGAGAAACAACCACATTTTCTGGCTCCAAGACAATTTTCTTTGAACTAGATTTCAGCGTCTTCAGACACCTTGCATTTTGCTAAAATGATAAACAAAATCAAATGCACCTTTGATCTGGTGAAATAGATTTTTATCAGATTCTCTGAAGCAGAGGTTCTTAACCCTAAGCTATACATTAGGAATATCTAGAGAATATTTAGAAATTACCTATGCCAGCAACTCCTTCCAGACCATGCATATTGTTATCTCAGTGTAAGTGCTCAGGGTCCCAAGTCCAGAAAAATCTTTGGAGAAACTATTTGAGTTGATGGAGGTCCATACTAATGACAAGCCAGGATGCTTAAGATATGTAAAACCCTGTCAAAGCTGGGTCTTATCTCCACTTTCTCCCCACTAGTCCATTCCTCAAGGCTATGATTGGCAACCACAGGTAAGAGAGTTCTCACTTAGGCTAAAATCTATTCTAAATGAAAAAGGAGGCTTAAGCAGGTTAGGAGGTTGTATGTGTGTGTGTTTGTGTGTGTGTGTGTGTGTGTATTTGCCTGTGAATTGACCTGACCAGATGTATATACAATAAACATGATGTCTATCTCCGATATTAACCTTCCCTAGTTCAGCACTCTGACTGTAATTGGGCTTGAGAGAGAAGCTTTGCAGGCTGAAGGAAGGGCAAGGATGATTCTTCTTGCTTATTCAGTATATAGGCTCTTGCTCTGCCTCAATGGGGAGCACAGAGAAAGCAAGTCCCTCGAGCACTATTAGGGGCTGCAACATCAGGAACAAAAGATTGTACTGGAGGGTGCAGACCAGCATTTCCCAGGATATGTTAAATGACAACTGTGGCAGGCTGAAGGAGAGTTGACTCAAATGCACCAGCGTCTTTGTAAGCCATAGACACAGATGAAAGGGTTGGAAGTTGAGAAATGGAAGAGTGTTTTCCATGACCACATTTGAGGTCCACACTGGAAGCATCCAAACATAACTGGAAATCTAGGGAAAGGACTAAAGTTCTTTCTCAGGGTAACCAAAATCTGAGTAAATATAGTATGATTCTCTTTTAAGTCGTCAGTTGGTGTAAGTGGGAGAAACAAGTCATTCACCTGCTACTGTGGAGTCTCGTGTATAAGAGCTCATTAGGTTACATTCTTCAGAGATAACTATGGAATATTTATCATATACCATCCACTTTCCTTAGTAGGAATGCTAAGAAATCCTCTTAGCTCCCTAGCTTCCACTCTGTATTTACTGAGATTCTGAAATGTTAGGGGTGTGAAGTAAAGTAAATGGACTGTGTTAATTTAGTACAACTACCAATCTTGAAAAACATAGTTTCTATAGAAAATAAGGATTCTATGTATTATTTGATGAGCCGCTTATAGACATTAACTTTAATATTTTATGGGGTATTCTAATTTTTATGAAGGCTGATCTTCTTACTAAATTAAATCCCTATTTTCTTTGCACATTATTTAAACTTGGGGAGGAATTTTGTGGCATGAAGATTAGATTATCTGAGTACATTTGGCTTAAATTTACCCTGGCGCTTTTATGTATAGTCCAGAATATTATGCTATGTAATAACAGGGTATTTACTAAGCTGCATTATAGGCAGCAAGGAACAGAGTGAAAGCAATATAGAATCATCAGCATGTTCTGGAATACACTTATTTTTCTTGCTCAACTAAACCACTTGAAATTTCTGAGAATGTCTGATAGATAAAAAAAAAAGATTTGAAAAATCAACTAACCAATATGAATATAGATATATTCTAAGATCACTTTGCTATTGATTACCAAGAAGATAATTAAAGAAAACTTTAATTAGGAGTAAACTTATATTTCTACTGACACTGGAACAATTAACTTCCATTCACTAAAGTTCTCTGTAATTATTAAAATCATTTGTGGCATTTGATTAATGATATTTGAATCTAAAAACCTATATTAGCGTGGTGTGAATTTTTAATAAAAGCGAATCAATTATAATTTTTATATGTGATATTTATTGTCAAGGAGCTTTTTCTTGATCTGAGGAACAATTATTGATCACAAAAGAACTATAAATGGAAATTTAATTTATTAATTTGCCTGTGGTTTTTCCCTGCTGAGGACATTATCCTTATTCCGTCTGATGTATAAATGAATTTTTAAGGATGAGATGACTTAAAATGAATAGTATTATCCTAGCAGAATTTTGTTATGCTCTATCCTCACTCATTACCATTATAATGATGACTGAACATTATATCCCATATCTTTATAATCTCTATACTAAATATAGAAATATGCTTTCAAACTAGGTAGGATAGAACATTTGAGAGAAATTGCATAGTGTTTAAGATATGCCGCAATGCCAGTCATTGCTTTATCAATTGCTGGCAGAGATCCCAAACAACTTAACCTCTCAAAATCTCAGTTTCTTGTTTATAAAATAATGACACCACTGATAATGTATGGACTGCTCTGAAAATGAAATAAAATTAGGTAACATGCTGCTAACAGAGGAATCTGACCCTTAGTGTGGGTGGCAGATTAACTTTCTAGAATATCTAGGGGTACTAGATCACCCCTAGTACCCCCCATCATGTGAATTTTCAGTTTCTCCCACTACAGTGATAATGTCTTTTTTCCAAGAATTTCATTTTGACCAATAAAGAAGAGGCTTGAAGTCACTCATGTTCTACTGACACCCTAAGTCTTTTTTTTTGTTTATTATTGAATCACCATGTGGAAAGTTACAAAGCTTTCGGGCTTAAGTCTCAGTTACATCATGCTCAAACACCCATCCCTTCACCATTGCACATATTCGACCACCAAGAACCATAGTAAACCTCCCCCCATCCCCCAGTCCCTCAGTCCCCCACCCCGCCTGTGTAGCTGATAAATTTACTTTACTTTTTCTTTAATTACATACAAACAAAAAACTCACTATTATTATTTGGAGTTCCCCCTTCCCCAGAGTCGGACCTGCTGGAAAGGAAGCATTTGATAATTTGTTTTCCATTTCTGAGAATGAAGAGATATGAGATCATGTGGCCACAATAATGGCCGCGATGACACCCTAAGTCTTTCTGCTAATACCAAGGGTGGAGTCTAACATATGGAATGGAATTGCTGTAGCCAACTCATAGACCTGCAGTGAGAAGTTGGGTCATGCTTACTAGCTACAGTCTGAAACAAAATGCCATGCTGAACCCTCCTACCCCTGGACCCTCCAGACCCCATAGACAACACGCAAGCCATAATAATTTATTCTTTTAAGCCACTGGTTGTGGAAGTTATTTGTTATGTAACAAAAATTGATACTGTGTGTAATCAATAAAGATTAGGCATTGCTGTGATGATCATTTAGTACCATTTGAAAAAGAAGTCAATAAAAATAAAGCATAGAGGTATGGTAATCAGTAAGGTACAGAACTCCACTTTCTAAACCTGAGGCTGTTTTTTAAAGAAATACTGTTTTATCTACTGTTTGTTTTCTGGAACCCTGTTGGCAGACAGCACCTTCTTCAGGAAAAGGAAATGCAAAGGCTTGGGAGAATTTTGTCTAATCTGTCACTTCTCCAAGGAAAATAGAATCCTATAATAAACAATCTTGTGATCACAGATGTATAAATGTAATGGTGATGCTACAAATACATCACACATGTAAACTTCAAATACATAGCTTCCTCCTACATATTCTTCCACAAATATTCTGCTGCACCTCATGGGAGGAATTGCAGCATTTCTTCCGGAAGCCTCAATATGTGGCTATCTGCAGAAGCCAAGGCAGAAATACTCATTTGAGCTGTGACAGAGGGTGGGATCAGGACACAGAGGTTTTCACAAGACATTAGAGGGCAGAGCAGGAGGAAGGGCTGAAGGCAAAGTTACTAATCTAACTGAACTTTTAACTGCTCACAAATTTGAAGCCGTTAAAAGCATATAAAAATAGAATGTCCTTCAGCCGGATGCAGTATACAACTTGGATTCTTCTATCTCTTTTTTTTTTGGGGGGGCAGGGTGCAAGCATTCAAACTAGAATAGTTTGTAGGTTTAGTGTGAAAGAAGACTGCATGATTGAATCTAGTTTAAAACACAAATGAAAGTGTACTGTAATCCTCCACCAATGTAGATACTTATTTCAAGAGATGTGGAGCAATCTTGTAATAAGACATGGAAAAATAATAATAAAATGGTTTTAAAAGCTATCTACCATTAAGTTAAATTGTGAATTCCGGAGGGAAATAGCAGTTTGTTTCTATATATTGCTTTGCCCTTCAGCTCAGCTGTTGGCTCTGCATTAATATTCAGGCAGCATCAGTGCCAGTCCTGGTGATTCACTGAGGTATTATGAATATGCAAATGAGCAAGAGCTTTTTATGTCTATGGTTTGTCTTTCTTAGATGTCTGAAGGAATAATTGCAGCCAATCAGCTACTGATAATGTATATAGATAACTATTGCTTTGGCACCAAAATCATTTAATAATTATGCTTAAACCAGACTAAAGAATTGATTTCAGTTGCTCTCTTGAAAACTGTATTCCTGGCATTCTCTTAAATTGACCAACTTAGAGGTTAAAGTGCCATTGTTTTAACTTCTAAGGTTCTAGAGACATTTTGGAGTGAGAACTACTTAAGAAGTGTTAGTACTTCTTTATTAGTAGTCATTCATTAAAAATAGTAGTAGTAGTAGTAGTCACTCATATAAAATTTTATCAATAATTAATTTAATTATTTTCGTCAACATTTACAATTTTATTTACTGCGTCTTTATTTTCTCTGGATATTTCAAAGTCAAAAAGTTCCTGGTATTCCAAATAGATTAAGAGCTTCTGAAGTTTGGCCATAGAATGGACAAAGATGAAAGAAAACATTGTTTTTCATAGTCAGTAATTTTTAAAATCACTGACATAATCTGAATGGTAATATATTAACTAACAAGAATAAACATCAACAATGCTATAGAATTCATTTTCACATTAACAGAATAACTGATCAAGAATAATAAAACTGGGGGTATGGTGCCGCCAGCAGGTTAACCTGTACCTGTGGAGCAAGGGCACCAGCAGCATGATAGTGCCTTCAGGCTTCCTGATACCCCAAAATCGCCACTGTGCATTTGGCCAAACCTCAACAACTTGGGACCAAGTTTACCAAGAAATTAAATGGCCAAAAGTTAGGTAAGTGGGAGCCATGGTCACAAATCACCTCCTGCTCAGTTATACAAGCTCATTTATCAAACTTGCTTCAGAGATCCATAAATAAATCTCGAAAGAGATCAAAAGCTGCAATTAATATTGGACCCATGCATGGCTGAACAGACCAGGGTAAATCGGAAGGGGGCGGGTCATCCTGGAACCACCCAAGCGGAGCCCCTGGTAGCCACTTGCTTTCACAATCCAAAATCGCTGCCATACCCCCGGCCTGACTCCATCATCTCAGGATGGACCTCGCTGAGATATGATCTGCTGAAAATTTGGGTATGCAGGTTTTGTGACTGAAATCTTTGAGATTTTTCAGAGTCTGGATGGGCTACCTCCCCCCTACATCCCTGTAGTTCCAGAAGCCTCAGTAGTCGCATCCATACCCCAAAGCTGCCGCCCAGTTAAAAAGCAACTCCAGCCTTACCATCCTGATAAAAATACTGAATGCCCTGAACACCATGACCTCTTAGTACCTGTACTACAAATCATAATGCACAAAAGGAAAAGGAGAGAGAGAACAAGAGGTAACATGCCTCCCATTGAGTCATGCTGGGGGTGGGAGGTGGGTGTTGGGGGATGGTGAAAGGGAAACAGGGGACATTGGTGGTGGGAAACGTACACTGGTGGAAGGGTGGGTGCTGGATCATTTTGACTGAAACCCAATTATGAACAGCTTTGAATTGGTCTATCTCACAGATATTCAATTAAAAAATTAAAAGAAAAAAGTAAGGTTGAGTTTGTGTTCACTTCAATCAGCTGAACCAATGACTGGATAAATAGCAGTACTCCCACATTAAAAAAATAATAAAACTATATAATAATGAACAAAGTAACTCATTTCCTTTTGGAATCTCAATTTGGAGTATATGAGTGCCAATTTGGGGGGTGTGAATCCTTTAGCTGAAGTTCCTGCTTCCCTCTTTTATTTCTCCCTAATATTTCCCAAATAAAACTACTTACTTCAATAATAATATTATAATAATATAAATATTTGGGTAAATTTTCATAAGTTTTATTACTCTTAGATTAGGGATTTTATAATTTAGTTAAATAATTTTACTTTAGTTCTCCATCAGAGTAGCATGAAAGAGCTGCAATAAGACAAAATAATTCTATCATTGTGCTCTCCAACTTGAACATATGTGGTCATTTTTATTTGCTCTTCTAGCTCTCGCTCATTACAATGAAGAGATGCACTTCTATTTTAAATTTTTTGCCACTACTTGCTGAATGTATAGAGAGAGCTATTTCATGGCTATGAAAACCCCACCTTTCTTTCTGTTAACATTTAGCCTCTTTGATCTAATGGAAACATTTCAGTTATAGAAAATATAGAAAATAGTTTTAAAAATAATACTACTTAGGGAACACCTCTCTACCTAGAAAAAAAAGTAAAGTACTTATCTTGTTTTTATTAAAGGGAAAATACCACGTAGTTCAAGATGTTGCAATTTATTCTCCTGGTAATCATTGCTGGTGCTGCTATTCATTATTTCAATCACAGTTTAGAATAGCAGAGGTTCCACTTTGTACTTGTGCTGTGCTTTCCTCAAGTTAGTAGGGACTCTGTGTTCATTTTCAGTCTTCAGAAAGCTGGCCTGGTGGAAGGTCCTGCTTCATGCATGCTCCCCTCAGGCATGTCATGCCTGAGGAGGAGCAGATGCAGTGGGTCTTGTATCAGCAATTAAATAATCAAATCCTGAAATGACACGTGTCACTTCTGCCGGTGATACGTCAACTAAAGGGACCTCACAGCCATACCAAACTAAACATTTGTAGAGCATTAGAGTGTTCTCATGCACCTCAAAAATAAAATGAAACACTTATGAGCATTTGTCATTTCAGCCTTGTGATGGCATTCTTGCTTTCTGAGTGTATAGGCCAAGTCATTTACTAAAGCCATAATTGAGAGAGAAAGAGAAACAGAGAGAGAAACAGAGAGAGAGAGAGAGAGAGAGAGAGAGAGAGAAAACAACTCCTGACTTCTAGAAAAAAAGTGGTAGACATTAAGATCTTTCTGGGAAAAAGTTTGTGTGTGTATATGTGTATGTGTGGAGAAAGAGACAGAGAGACAGATCAGAGAGAAATATAAATACGTATATATTTGTATCAGAATCTTAATTTTTTACTATATTTCCTATGACTTAAATTACATATATGTTTATATGTAATATATTTTTGTTTATATATACATATATATGTTTATATGTAATATATTTTCTGTATTTGTAGAAAGGTTGAAGTGTGCTCAGACATACACATGCTCAGCAGAAAATCTGTTACAAAGGGACCTGAAATGTCAATAGAAATATAAAAAAATGAGAAAAATGTATTCCGGAAATCCTCTTTGGAGGTATATATAGGGAATATTTTATTTTGCCATTTACTTGGACTGAAACTGTTTTAAGTAGACAGTTTCTTTTCTTTAATGCTCTTTTGTTTAATCTTTTTTGTGCATTATTGAGGATGTGACATTCAAAAACTATATTTATTTAATGTATGCAATATGACATTTTGTATTTGGATATATCATGAAAAGATTGCCACTGTGAAACTAAAGAATATATTCATTACTTATATAACAATTGTAGATTGTTACTTTTTTTCTTTTTGATAGTAGTAGTTTTTCTTTTTGGTAGTAGTAAGTTGAGACTTACTCTAAGCAAATTTCAAAATTCAAATATATTATTCAAGTTTCAAAAACAATATATTATCATTAATTATTGGCAGCATACAGTACCATAGTCCTTCAGAACTATTTATCTCATAACCGAAAATTTGTACCCTACCACCTTGGCCCTACAAAAACAGGATGAAATGTTATTTGGTCCTCCCAAAGAGGAATTGAAAGAGCTATGCTTGGAATATCACGTTTCACTCAAGTGAGAGAAAGAATCCAGAGTTCCGACCTCCATTGGCAATAGAGGATCAGGGACCGCTGTCTCGTTTGCCAAGGCATCGAAAATCAGATGGGCCGGACACATAATGCGATCTGGAGACGACCGCTGGACTAGAGCCATTACCAACTGGATTCCACGGGACATCAAAATAACACCTGGCTGTCCACCTACGAGATGGTCAGACTTTTTTGTCAAGACCCTGAACAAAGGGTTTGATGCGCTTCATTTTTCTGGAGTGATCAGATGCCCTTGGGCTACACTGGCACTCAACAGGGACGAATGGAGACGTTACTGGTGCCCGCTTGAGCAAATCGATGAGCAATGGGATGATAAGTGATACACGTGATGACCAATAACTCCCATATTCTTCAAGTCTTCATCCTCTGGTAACCATGATTCTGTGAGTTCAACTTTTCATTGATTTATTTTTAAATCCCACATATAATTAGGTCTTGCAGTATGTGTCTTTCTATGTCTGACCTATTTAACTTAGCCAGATGTTCTCAGGCTAATCTGTATCAGAAATGGCAAAAGTTCCCTTCTCTTTTTTTTAAGGATGAGTCACACACACACACACACATACACACACAGATGCTGCATTTTCTTTATTCATCTGCCCACCTGTTTGTGTATTCTCGGGTTGGTTCCGGATCTTGGCTACTGTGAATAAAACTGCTCTGGTATTTAAAGTGCAACTGTCACTACAGATAATTTATTTTTGTTCAACATATATCTAGCAATGGGACTGGAGAACCATATAGCAGTTCTATTTTAATTTTTTAATAAGCTACAGAGTTTGTCATAATTACTATCCCCTAATGAATTATACTCCCATCAGTACTATACAAGGATCCCCTTTTATCCATATCCCATTCTGGACATTTAAAGGTAACATTAGAGAACCGCTAGATTATTTTCTAAAAGAATACAACCGATAAATAATGATATGATTGATGCCAAGAGATGGGCGATATAGAGGGTGGTTTTTGACAAGCAGATTTGGTCTTCTGATCTTTGTACACATCAACTTGTCCTACAAACAGAAACTCAACAAATATTACAAGTAGTATTTGTATAATAATAAAACTGGGACTGTAGAAATAGTACAGTGTGTAGGACTTACAGCCTATCCAAATTTGATCCCCAGTATCTATATGGTTCCCAGAGCACATCCAGGAGTAACTCCTGAGTGCAGAGCCAGGAGTAATCCCTGCGCCTAAGCATTGCTGGGTGTGACCAAAAAAGGAAAAAAAAGAAAAAAATGCAAATTGTCAGGGCTATGGCAGAGATGTATATTGGTATATTGCCTATAACACTCCAGAATATGATTTTACTGATTTTAAATTTCCAAATGGTGGCCACCTCCTTCCTCCTTTTCCAGAAAGAAAGCCCCTCCTCGGAGGCAATAGTTATCAACACATTAGCTGTCTTTGTCTTTGGTCATATCCAGCTGTTGGGGTTTCATTCATAATTTAGTGGATATCTTATTAATTAGCATGATACGCAATAGAAATGGTGAATAGTTGCTTAAAATAAAGACTTTCAACTCATCATAATTGACTAAAATGCTAACAAGACACTTGCCACAATTGAATAAACAGGACATAAAAATCCAGAAAGTTTGTCATTTTTATTTGAGCGACAATTTCAAATATTTGGTTTATAAACTATCTTATATCTTTATTTTGGTTTAGAAGAATTCTGACTGAAGCATTAGGAATAATGTTGAAAATAAACTGAGTCCTACTTCTGGGATTTTCTCAGTGTTGAGTCAATATGTTTTTGTAAGAGGGGGACTCAAAGTTCCAAAAATGACAGTTGAGACACCGTGTAAGATTATCAAATAGGGTTCCAGAACCATTTTCACCTCTTTGACTCCCAACTTTTCTGTTATGATGGCTTTTTCTGAGACCTGATTTCATAATATTGTGGTTATAGTGTTTAAGGAAAGTAGATAACACTTATTTATGTAAAATATTATGTAGGCCACCACTTAAAAGCAAACACATAAAATATTCCTAGCACTGTAGCACTGTCATCCCATTGTTCATCGATTTGCTCAAGTAGGCACCAGTAACATCTCCATTGTGAGACTTGTTGTTACTGTTTTTGGCATATCAAATATGCCATGGGTAGCTTGCCAGGCTCTGCTGTGCCGGTAGCATACTCTCAGTAGCTTGCCGGGCCCTCCGAGAGGGATGGAGGAATCGAACCTGGGTCAGCCAGAGGCAAGGCAAACGCCCTACCTGCTGTACTATGGCTCCAGTCCCTGAAGTTCTGAATGTTCAAATTTTCTTAAAAGTAAAGTAACAATTAAGATTTTAGTTGCATCATGATTTTTCCTACTAAATATTAGTAGGTCCCTTCTACTAGAGAGTTCTTTTATATTGTTGCATTAACAATTCATATTGACTGAATACCTTTCCTAAGTGGTTATCATATGGATGCTTGAGCACCATGAAAAACAGTCAAAATAAGTCAGCAAGTTAGATAATAGCATAGTTTTAGATGACATTATATATTTAATAAATTGTATAGAAAGAAATAACCTTGTATATATAACCATTTAAAGTGGCAAATTCTTAACTGTAAAGATACTAAAAAATAGCATTCTACAGTGCAAAAACATTTAAGAAACAAGAGACTTGATTTAAAAGGTAAGAACTGAAACTTAATCTCTGTTGATTAATAATTCCACACTTTTGGGGTTAGAGAGAGAACTCAACAGACTAAGCATGTGCAGTGCATGTGGAGCCTTGGGTTGGAACTCCAGTACCCTCATGGTTGCCCGGGAACTGCCAGAAGTTGTATCTGTACATCACTAAGTGTAACCACAATACTAAACCAAAAAAAAATCACAGAAAAAAATCATGGCACACTTTCTCTCTAATCCCTGGTAACCTCCATTGCATTCCTTCATTTTATATATTTGGCTCTTTTAGATTGTTCATATAAGTGGAATAATTGAATCCTTTTCTTCTTGTCTGATTTATTTCACTTACCATCAATAGTCAACAACAATACTCTTAAAATTTAAGTAGATCACTGTATCACTGTCATCCCATTGCTCATCGATTTGCTTGAGCAGGCACCAGTAATATCTCCATAGTGAGACTTGTTGTTACTGTCTTTGGCATATCGAAGGCGTCAAGGGTAGCTTGCCAGGCTCTGCCATGTGAACGAGATACTCTCGGTAGCTTGCTGGGCTCTCCGAAGGGGCAGAGGAATCGAGCCCAGGTCGGCCATGTGCAAGGCAAGTGCTCTCCCCACTGTGCTAAATAAAAGCAAATTATTTTGTTCAACAGTGTTGACAAAATGTCAACTCAACAGTAAACTTCTAAATTAATATTTCCCCAAAAGACTCTTTATCCCCAAAGATATATACATGCTACATGTAGATGATACTCTAACTTAAGACTGCCCTGAACAAATGCCTAATTCAGCTATGAACCAATACAGAAGCTGTTATAGAATGAAAACTGTGCTCAATATATTGCTATTTAGGTCTCAGTTTTAATTTTTCTATTTATTAACATAGATATACTGATATAGCATTTAACCTCACAGAGAATCAGTTATTTATTTATAAAAATATTATATACTGTCTCACAGAATTCTCATGTTATCATGAGAAAACATTTATGTTTTGTCCAGTACTCTTTACAAAATCTCTTGAGCAGTTTTTATTTTAAATTTTTGTTTTTTGCTTTTTGCATCACACCTGTCTATGCACAGGGGTTACTTCTGGCTCTGCACTCAGGAATTACTCCTGGCGGTGCTCAGGGCACCAGATAGGATGCTGGGAATCGAACCCAGGTTGGCCGTGTGTAAGGCAAATGCCCTACCCGCTGTGCTATTGCTCCAGCCCCTCTTGAGCAGTTGTTATGTAGTGAATTCACCATATTTATTTTTTTTATTTATTTATTTTTAATTAGAGAATCACCGTGAGGGTACAGTTACAGATTTATACACTTTTGTGCTTATACTTCCCTCATACAAAGTTTGGGAACCCATCCCTTCACCAGTGCCCATTCTCCACCACCCGTAAACCCAGTGTCCCTCCCACCCTCCCCAATCCCATCTCCCCCCCACCCCACCCTGCCACTGTGGCAAGGCATTCCCTTCTGTTTTCTCTCTCTAATTAGCTGTTGTGGTTTGCAATAAAGGTGTTGAGTGGCCGCTGTGCTCAGTCTCTAGCCCTCATTCAGCCCGCAACTCCCTTCCCCCACATGGCCTTCGACTACAATGTAGTTGGTGATCGCTTCTCTGGGTTGACCTTTCCCCGGAACGTGAGGCCAGCCTCGAAGCCATGGAGTCAACCTCCTGGTACTTATTTCTACAGTTCTTGGGTGTTAGTCTCCCACTCTGTTATTCTATATACCATAGATGAGGATTCACCATATTTATTAAACATATTGACCGCATGCTCTCAAAACCCCAATGTTCATGACTGAGGCTACTAATCTCAAACTTTCATCCCCATCAGTTGATTGCTAGGACTGTCAGTCAATCACCCATTATTGCCTCAAATTTGTTGTGCCATTTTGACTTGTTTTAATTGCACAATTAAATCAATATGAACAAAGCAAACAAAACGTTTATGTGCTGGAACAAAGCCAAATTCTTTTGCTAAACACTGGATATATCTGTGCTTCTAAAATATATGGAAGAGACTTTTGAAAATGGGAAATTCAGATTCTAGAAATACTTTTTTACACAAAAATATTCTTCCTAAGTGTCTTTGGTTTTTCCACCATATTACTATAAAAATTTTTAAAAATGAATGTGCAATTATTGCACAAGAACTTACATGAAACTTATATTTGCAGATTCAAACTAAAAATTAACCAGTCTAATGACTACATCAAAAAAGTTATAAATGAATGTATGTGCATTCATTTTGTTACATAAAGAGTTGGAAGTTAAAAAGATTAGTGATATTTAAATTTAATGAGTATTTAAATATATATGTCCAGATACATATATGTGTGTATATGTGTATATATATTTATATAGTCATATGTACGTATATATAGAGTCATCATCATTGTTATTTCCTTTGTATGATTTGTTTTTGGGGGATGGAGGACTCTCTCGTAATTTCCAGGTGGCCTTGCGGCCACACCAGAGATTCTTAGCTAACCTACTGGAAGTTCAGTAGAAGAGACTTAGTATTGAGTACTGCATGAGATTGTAGTGCTGGGACCACCCAAGCTTCCCAGGTGGTCCTCTGAGCCTCTAGGGCCTTATCGAGCTGTTCTCAGGGGTCCCCCAGGCAGTGCCCAGAGATGCTTGGGGTGTGCTCAGAGATGCCCCGTGGTGCCAGGAATTGAACCACGTAAACCTTAGTTTCTTTACTATCTCCTGAGACCCGGATGGGATGATTTCAAATTAAGTGACCCATAATTCTTTTCTGACTGCTTTAGTAAGACTGTTTCTACTGTAAACAAAGAATCAATGGTGAAATGAGTGTACGGAAGTTGGTTTTGTCCAAAATTAAGGCATTGTTATTCCCAAAGAATCTGACAAATGTGCCACAGCATATATTAATATTATAAGCATTTGCTTAGAAACACATCTCCACTAACCTGAGCCAGAACATGAACTGAATTTTTTTAAATGGCTTTCTCAACTAAGAAATATTTTATTAGGATTTTCAGATGATGTTAAGGTTATTTGTGTATGTTTATTCTAGTTAGGATTCTTTCATAAATTTGCATAATTTAGTTAATTTCTTCCTACATCACTTTGAAGTTTTGCTTTTTATGTATTTGTTTTATTCAAGTAGTACCTTTTTTGGAGGTAGGGATAATACTTAATTCATATGTTCACCATATTATATGACATTGTGATAAAGTCAAAATATGTGATCGTACATTTTTCTAGGAACAAATACGTATCTAGAAGTAACTGCTTCTCAACTACTAAAAACACTTTAAAATTTCATTTCCAGACAACTTCAAAAAATAAATTGTTATTTATATTTCAACTCAGAGGAGACATGAGTCTTGTAGAATGTAGCTAAATTCTTTGAATAATACATGATTACTAGGCTTTATAGACTAATGTGCCAATGAGCTGATCTCACTCTGAAGAAATGTTCCCTAATATTATTTTCATATTTTCTTCAAATTTTGAGGGATAAAAATGCATTAGAGTACACATTAGCAAGAAGATGCTACAAAATCTTTATTCATAAATATTTAGATCTTGATTTGATAAGAAAAATAAGATTACAGTATGTTATTGTCTTTCCACCTAGGTGTATTCTTGAATTATTTCTAGTGCAGATATAATGTCCTTAAAAGTATTCTATTACAGCAATGCATTTCCCCAAGGAGGAGTGTTTATAAATATATGAATCAAGGTGTTACATTTTGCTGGTATTATTTTCTTGCCTTCTTCTTGAATTTGCTTTCATAACTTAGAAAATATTTCACAACAAAATCTCTCAGCAGGAATTGCCAGATTGAAATAGACAAAAGGTTTAGTTATTCTGGCAACAATTATATAAATATGTTTTAATTATACTGTTTTTCCTTTCTTTATTCTTTTTTTGTTGTTGTATTTTTGGCCACGTCTAGCATTTTCAGGGGTTACTCCTGGCTTAGTACTCAAGGCTCACTCCTGGCAGTTATTGGGTGAGGGCCATATGGCCATATGGGATGGTGGGAAATCAAACCCAGCTTGGCTATGTGCAAGGCAAGTGCCCAACCCACTGTACTATCTCTCTGGCCCTATTTTTAATTGTTCTTAATACCAAATAAATGCAAACTTGCATCAATGTGTTACCTTCTCCCAAATAATCTAAAATTAAAGTTTATTTGTTTAGGGTACTTCATATTATGATCACCAAAAATGTATTTTTATATTCTGAACTAAATATAGGCTTGGTTTTTGTATTAGCATAATTGTATATCTGTTTTAGTACCACTAGACATGTATATAAAATATTTTTATTGTTTTGAAAGTCACTCTCAAAAGTGGTATCACTTGTATCACTTGTCATCCCGTTACGCACTGATTTGCTCAAGCGGGTGCCTGTGATGTCTCATTCGTCCCTGATGTGTGCTAGTGTAGCCCAATGGTATCTTCTCACTCCAGGAACACAAAGAGCATCAAGCCATTTATTCAGGGTCTTGACGAAGTGGTGAAGTGGTATCATCTAACTTAAAAAGTATTCAAAATTAAAGAGCAAAGTATGATAACAAAGAAGGAGGCTCTTGGTATAGGAGAAAAAATAGGAGCTACCTACAATATTAATTAGAAAAATCACACATTACTACACCAAAATTAGAGGGGTGTTGTTTGTTTTAGTTTTGGGGCCATACTCAGTGGTGCTTGGGGTTAACTCCTGACTCTGTGCTGAGGGATCATTCCTCGCATGCTTGGGAACCATATGGTTGATGGAGATTGAATTCAGACCAGCTACATGCATGCAAGGCAAGTGGCAAACCCACTGCACAATCGCTCCAGCTCCAAAATTAGGTTATCGAAGCACTGTATTTTCTAGGGTTTATGAAACGAAAATAATTCTTTTAATTAAATTTGTCTTATTATTTTTCTAAAGGTTGCTGACAGTAGTAGCTTAATAAGCATAAATTAGGAATTTGCTTCCAAAGATCTATTTAGTGCATCAGAAATATCTTTCTCCTTGACATAAAGAGTAGCAGACCATGAAATGTACACAAAATGAATATAATGATTTCACATCAAAAATACTTCAAATCCTAATATTCACATAATTTTAGCTATAACATATGGTGATTTGATACATATCAATAGGGGTAACCTAGTCATAGGTCAAAAATGGCTATGATAGTGTTGGAGAGACATGATAATGGATAGCTACTTACTTTGCCTTCAGCCAAACCCAAATCTATTCCTGAGCACTTCTGGAAATATAAAAAAAAAAGAATTCTCTCCTCAAAAAACTAATCAACAAAAATGTAACCTGGCTGTGGTTTTCAGAGAACAAAACCATTATGTGAATTCAAGAAGTTAATTAAGGACTTGACTCTGGCCCCAGGCCCCAAACCATGAGGCTGGTGACTACTGAGATGCAGAAAGGAAGCCCCAGTTGCTTCTCAGGTATATGGCTGTGATCAAGTGAAAGGTGAATCCTGCTTAAGGAGACCCCTTTCATAATCTGGGACCTTCCCTGCCTTCTTTTACCCTCATTCCCCTTGTCTCAAATCTTTTAGTAACTTAAAAAAAATCAAGTACAAAGAAGATCCCCAAAAGGTTAGGACCCGTAAAGAGAGAAGTTTAAATACCATCAAATATATGATGCTCTTCCCCTCTGATATCACCGTAGCAAAAAACTTACATCCACTGAAAACCTCAAGTTGGGCCAGTTTAGATAAAAGCCAGGTGTATAAAGGCAAAGAGTACATATGCTCATCCCAGAGTCACCTGTATCTCAACTTAGGATGTGTACTCCTGGCTCATTTTTCTTTGGAAAAGCCCCTATTTTATATTGAATGTGTTTCTGTTTTCCTATATGGCCCCAGTTAAATGATAATTTGCTTTTATGTTTTTAAATTTAAGAAATTTTGTTTGTACTTTAGATTTATTGGGTTACTCCCATTACAGTGCTCCCATTCCTCTTTGTTTATTTGTAGCTTCTTTCTTAGTGTTCTGTTGACTTGTAAATAATGTTTTTCTCTTCTCCTTGAGTCCTTTGCATAGTTTATTCAGAGCAATGTCCTTTTTGTATGTATACAGGAAGACTTAGCAAATGTTATGCTTTTGTAACCTGGGAGTCATTTGACTCTACATGATATTCTCCTCCTGGGCATCTGTTCTCTTGACCTAAGCCTCAGCTGCCCTTACTTCCTAGCACCCCCAAAAGCAGGGTCCCAACGAGGGACAAGATGGAACCAGGGCAAGAGGTGAGTTGTGTGCTACCCTAGCATCGAGATGGGCCTGGCCAAAGTGCCTAATGCTTAACTATAAGTTAAGAGCTTGATCATGGAAAAATGTTGTCATGATCCAAACAGTGATAACTAGATTTGCACCCTGCTAGGGTTAGGAATGATTAATCTGGCCTGAGTGCTGTAGTCTGAGCCTGTGGCAAGATGTTGCCAGGAGAGCTGCCTTGCAAGCCTCAATGTATCTCTTGCTATGTCCATCCAAAAATAACTAGTATTAAGATGTTAATAAGTGTTTGGACTAAGAAAAGGAAAAAAAACCTTAAGAGTGAGGAAGGGCTTTGGAATGCCCTGCCCTCAGGAAGGGCTTTCTTATGTTGATTTTGCTACCTGGCTGTGTGTAACCTAGAGGGAAGGTGGGAGAGACAAGTAGGAGGAGAGAGAAGAGAAGAGAGGAGAGGCCGGAATAGAGGCAGAGAGAGGACGGAGCTGGGAGTGCGGGAGATGAGAAAGATGGAAGATTGAATAAACGGTGACGAATCAGCAACCAGCTTGGTCCTCGTTTTCCTTTGCCTGTCCTTGGCCAACGGCCATCCTGATCCAGTCCACACACTGTGGTTCCAGAGCACCGAACACGGGTGGTGAGACAGAGCTGCCTGGAGAGCTCATGAGTGCATGCGCCCTCGGCGGGTGCCTTAGTTTTTTACAGGGGGCCACATCCTGTGATGCTCAGAGTCCATACGGGATACCAGGGATCAACCCTCAGTCTTGCAAAGCAAACACTATATCCTCTGGCCCCTGATATTATACTTTATAAAAAAATGGAAAAGTAAATTGACTTACTTTGCCTTAAATTAATACAATGTGTGCAATGTGAACATCAGACAAATTTGAAATTTTTACTACTGTCGCATAGAATTTTATGCGATGGTAAAAATGATCTATATATGAGAAAGCCAAGGGTAGCCTTGAGCCCTGTCAGAGTGGACATGTGGTTCGCACTCATGTTAAACTGCGTTTTCAATTTTATTTAATTTTAATTAACTTAATGTAAATAACTATGAAGCTGATGGCACCATATTGACAGCATATAATTCAATACATGCCACAATATTAACTTTTCTTTTTTTTTGCAAAAGTATAAACAGAGAGTCATTTTCAGCCAATTAGAGAGCTCATCTATTCAGAAGTCAGAAACTTGAGATTTTAAAAATTATACATATCTTTTCTGGATAGTTCAGGATATTACAATATCTCTGTATTAGGCCCTTTTCTTTAAGTAAAAGTTATTCATTGATGGGGCTGAGCAATATTACTGCAGGTAGGGCGTTTGCCTTGCACACAACTGACTAGGGTTTGATTCCTGGTACCCTATATTGTTAACTGGGCCCACCAAGATTAATCCCTGAGTCAGAGCTAGGAGTAAGTCCTGGCATCGCAGGGAGTGGCAAAAAAAATGTTATTGATTGAGAAAATCACTCTGAATGGATAAAATTGCATAGAATTTTGCTTTTAAAAAAATGCTTATAAGGATCAAAATAAAGAGACAAAGCCTTAAGGATCAAAAGAAAGGTAAAAGGCCTTTATAAGAACTGAAGTTTTTTATTACAAGGGAAAGCTATTTCACACTTACTTTTCTTACCTTCGTCATTACTTACTCTGTGCTGAAGAAATAGATCATTGCAAGGGGAGGGAACAAGAAATTGATTATTGAGAGGGAAAGGCATAGAATGCTACACTAAATTTATAGAGTACATAACTATACTCTTTATTTTTGGTTAAGAGCCACTGGGATTGTACTTATTACTGTGCAGTCTTTATTTAGGAAAAGGAAATATGCTGCCTCCGTGTACGTGTGTGTTTGGGACTGAAGAGAGAGAGCATACACGTGTCAGGGCATTTGCTGTGCACATGGCTAGACCAGATTTCTTCCTTCCTTCCTTCCTTCCTTCCTTCCTTCCTTCCTTCCTTCCTTCCTTCCTTCCTTCCTTCCTTCCTTCCTTCCTTCCTTCCTTCCTTCCTTCCTTCCTTCCTTCCTTCCTTCCTTCCTTGCTTCCTGCCTTCCTGCCTTTCTTCCTTCCTTCCTTCCTTCCTTCCTTCCTTCCTTGCTTCCCACCTTCCTTCCTTCCTTCCTTCCTTCCTTCCTTCCTTCCTTCCTTCCTTCCTTCCTTCCTTCCTTCCTTCCTTCCTTCCTTCCTTCCTTCCTTCCTTCCTTCCTTCCTGCCTTCCTACCTTCCTGCCTTCCCTCCCTCCCTCCCTCCCTCGCTCCCTCCCTTCCTCCCTCCCTCCCTCCCTCCCCTCACATGTGCAAGGCAAGTGCTCTACTGCTGAACCATATCCCTAGTCCAATATGGGAACTCTTAGTAAATATCATTGCCTAGGTTCTACCACAAACCAATCCAGTCAAATTTTCTGTGACATTAGTATGTATTAACTGTTTCCAAATAATGCTAATATGAAGTTATGTTTGGAAACCTTTGTAAAAAACTAAGGCACGCCGATGGGTGTGAGCACTCGCAGGCTCTCCGGGAGGCTCTGTCTCACCGCCCGCGTTCGGTGCTCTGGAACCACTGTGTATGGGCTGGATCGGGACGGCCGTTGGCCAAGGACAGGCGAAGGAAGAATGAGGACCAAGCTGGTTGCTGATTAGTTACTGTTTATTCAATCTTCCATCCTCTCACACTCCTGGCTTCGTCCTCTCTCTGCATCTACTGCCGCCTGGATTCTCCCCCTTCACTTGTCTCTCCCCATACTTGTCTCTCCTCATCTTGCCCTCTAGGCTACACACAGCCAGGTAGCAAAATCAATATAAGAAAGCCCTTCCTGAGGGCCAGGCATTCTAAAGCCCTTCCTGACTGCCAGCAGGTAAAATACCTCTTAAGATTTTTCTCCTTTCCTTAGTCCAAGAACTTATTCACATCTGAACACTAGTTATTTTTGTATGGACATAGCAAGAGATACATTGAGGCTTGCAAGGCAGCTCTCCTGGCAACATCTAGCCACAGACTCAGACTACAGCACTCAGGCCAGATTAATCATTCCTAACCCTCGCAGGGTCTGAATCTAGTTATCACTGTTTGGATCATGACAGCATTTGTCCATGACAAAGCTCTTATAGTTAAGCATTAGGCACTTTGGCCAGGCCCATCTTGATGCCAGGGTAGCACACAACTCACCTCTTGCCCTGGGTCCCTCTCGTCCCTCATCGGGACCCTGCTTTTGGGAGTGCTAGAAAGTAAGGGCAGCTGAGGCTTAGGTCGAGAGAACAGATGCCCAAGAGGAGAATATCATGTAGAGTCAAATGACTCCCAGGTTACAAAAGCATAACATTTGCTAAGTCTTCCTGTGTCCATACAAAAAGGACATTGCTCTGAATAAACTATGCAAAGGACTCAAGGAGAAGAGAAAAACAATATTTACAAGTCAACAGAACACTAAGAAAGAAGCTACAAATAAACACAGAGGAATTGGAGCACTGTGATGGGAGTAACCCAATAAACCTAAACTACCTGAGGCTATGTTATCCTACAAACCTTAATTCCAATATAAGCTGATGTACTACCCCGTCTGCCACCCAGTAAATCTTGTTTTCATTCTCTTTCACTTAAATATTGAAGAAATATTAAAATAGCTATAATAGAACTATTTTGCTTTGTAAGTTCTGCCCTATTCCAGATTACGTAAATCCTACTTAGTACATAATTATGCTGCGGGTAGGGCATTTGCCTTGCATGGGGCCAACCCGAGTTTGATTCCTCCATCCCTCTCAGAGAGCCCGGCAAGTTACCGAGAGTATCCCGCCCACACGGCAGAGCCTGGCAAGCTACCCGTGGCATATTCAATATGCCAAAAACAGTAAGAAGTCTCACAATGGAAACATTACTGGTGCCCGCTCAAGCAAATTGATGAGCGAGATGACAGTGCTACAGTGCTACTATGCTTTGTTACCTTTGTCTATCTGTGTATCATTTCTGCTTAGAAAATAAAGGTGGGCAAAAGGGTGGAGAATAAGTAAGTCAAAGGCACCGAATGCACAATATTAGCACTGTTTCCAGACAAATGAGGAATTATAAAAACTCTAAGATAGCTGTAATCACTACATTTATTTAATTTCTCTTTTAGAAAAATTTGAACATTTTCATGATCTAAATTTCCTAATAAAGAATTGAAAAAGTACATCAGTGTTCAGTTATTCCTAATCAACTGAGAAAAATTAACCTTTGAAATCAGTTTTCCTCAAATCAAATCATGTCTCTATCAAGATATTATCTGAGATTACATCATTCTCTCCATGCATCCCAATTCCTTCCACAGAAATTCCCTTAAGCTGAATTTCGTGTTGATATTGATATTTTCTTTTATTACTCCCATTTTCATTATTCCTAAATAATGCAGAATTCTATTTTTCAATTTTGATATAGTGATTTCCAGATATGATACTGCGTCACTTTCATTTTTTAAAATATTTTACACATATTTTCCCATCTTCATTTGCTAATTTTCCCCTTTCAATTTCTTAGTCATTGAATCTGTCATTTTCTTCCCTCCACACTTCTCTGTCATGCAATTTTGAAATCTTAGCTTCAATTCAGTATATCTTTATATAGGGACATTCTTTGAATCCTTTTCGAGGCTTATTTATTGTTTTTTCAGAGTCAGAGAGAGGATCATCCGCCAGGTAAGATACTTGCCTTGTGCGTAGCAGTGTTCAATCCCCACCACCATATATGATTCCTCCAGCACCACCAGGAGGGATCCTTGAGCACAGAACCAGGAGTAAGCCCTGAGCACAGCTTGGTGTGACTGAAGCCCTCTTCACCCCACCCCTCAAAAGACATGGCCTTCTTTCAGAAAGACAGGATGTTTACCTATGTGAAGTGGCCTTTTCTCAGAATGTCTCGATGTTAATTTTGTGACAAGGAGGTTTCTGGATTATATGGGTCGGAAAAATAGGAAAAGGAATGAGGTTACGAGATGGCTCCACTGGCAGATAAGATGCCAAGATTGTGGGAGGGCCATTGGTTCAGCCCTCAGCCCCATAGTTCACACCGCATCACTGCTGAGCATTGGCCCATTAAAAATTGCTTCTTTCCAGAACTCAAGTCAGGATACTTACACAAGTTTAGTAGTAATTAGGTTTTGACATGAGGCTGGGTTGTACTGATTTTATCCTCTTGTTTCTAATTTTGTTTTTTTTGTTGAGTTTCTGCTATGGTGCTGGGAACCACCAAGGCTACACCTTGTGGTGCTTAGGAAACTATGCCCAGGGATCAAATGACCGGGCCCTGTGTATGGCTGGAATTCACTCCAGTCCTTTGAGCAATCTTCCAGGTCCCACTGGATCCTTTGTTCTTGCTCTATATTTGTTCCCTGGGCCCTTGTTAGGATCTTGTAAACACTCCCTGAGATGTGGAGGTGCACAGGTGTCAGAGGTAAAGGATTTCCATAGAGAATGGCATTAGCTTTACTGTGTTACTTGATTCCTAGCTTCCTTTATTTTTTGTATGGTTCTAAGAGGGTTCCCTTAGTTTCCTGATAATTCAGCTATGCAATTAAATACCCGTCGGTCATATTTATCCAGCATAGCTGGGTAATTTGTAACAGGAGGCTTTGCGAAGCAGTTAGCCTGTGTTATCACTGAAAGCAGATGTGTTCTACATTACTAAGAATATTGATGATGGAGTTTCTGGTAATAAAGTGTACCAACTAACTCTTATTTCATCTGTTTGTTCACTTAACAATTATTAATTGAATATCTCCTCTGTGTATTTCACTCTTCTCTACCTGGGGACATAGTGGTCATCAAAATCCATTGCTATGTATGTGTTTGTGATCTCTGAAATTAGAAGTTCTAAGTTGAAATACTCAGTAAGAACTGATTTTCATAATTTGACTAGGAAAGTTGTATCTTATTACCCCCAAACCTAAATAACTTTTTTCATTTATTTATTGGTTTTAGGCGGGCATACTGAGTGGTGCTGTGATTGAACCAAGACTGGCTACATGCAAAACAAACACCTTAACCCTTGCATGATATCTCTGGCCCTAAAGTAATTTATTAAAGTGTAATAGAAGCACAAGAATCTACATGTAAATTGAAAACTATCCTATTAAAAGGTAGAATGATTATGACATCAATTTCTGATTACATATAAAGTCATGATTAAAGTAATTCTTTGGTGCTTTATCACCTACCTAACCACTCTCAAGTCGAACTTTACTTTTGTTGAATCTATATATTCCTCCAAAACGACTATATTGTAGCAATTACATTTGGAAACTAACGCAATCTCATTTTTTGTGTCTCTGGGATTTTTTTTTGAAGTAATATTGATTTTCAACAGTTTCCTCTTCTTCTGTGTAGTTGATCTGTCCATTGATGTAAGTGGGATGTTGATGTTCTTGTGAATATTTTGTTGCTGTCAGTGTTTTTTAGGTCTGTTGAGAGTTGCTTTCTCCATTTTGATACTCCCTCATTTGGTACATATATATCAGTGATTGTACTCTCGCTCTCTCTGCTCTCTCTTCCTTTCTTTGGTGTTTCATTTAGAGCCATACCCAGAGTTGCTCACAGGCTTCTCTCTGTAGTGTTCAGAGGCCTCTCCTAGCAGTGCTCAGGTAACCAGGCAGTGGCAGGGATCAAACCCAGAACTCTAGTATACAACACATATATTCAGTCCCATGGGCTATTTTCTTATCCCTGTAATTTTTTTTGTTGGATTGATACCGTGATCATTTTCTAATGTCTACCCCTGTCTCATTACTTTTATTAGCTCTCTATTTTATCAGCTATATGAATGGTCATCCCATTTTTTAGGTTTGTTTTAATATATACTTTTAATATATGTTTTTAACATATGTTTAATATATGTTTTAATATATAGTTTAATGTATAGTTTCTATTATAGGTCAAGTATGTCCCTACCTTTTTATATTTCAATTTGTATTTACAGTTGGTCTTCAACCTTTTACTTTGAGCCTCTGTTTATCATTGGAACTCAAGTGAGTCTGCTAGAGAGAGCAGGAAGTTGGATTTCTGTCTTCTAATCAAGCCAGCCTCCATTTTGACGCTGTGCATTTTGAGGTAAATTCAGGCCATTGACATTTGGGAAATATTACTGATATATATTTGATGCCATTCTGCTATTTGTTTTCTAAGTGTTCTTGCAGTTTGTCTCTGTTCTGTTGTTTTTCTTTGGGGAACACACTTAACAGTGCTCAGGGTTTAGTCCTAGTTCTGAGTTCAGAGATCACTGTTGGTGGGGCTCAGAACTCCATGTGGGGTGCAAGGGATCAAACCCAGGTTGGCTCTATGCAAAGTAATTTCCCTAACCACTGATCTATAGCTCTGGCTCCTGTTCTTTCTCTTTTCTTTTTTTAAAAAATTCTCCTCCCTTATGCTTTGATAGATAATGTTGTGGCATTTCATTTTGTTGTTTATCCTTTCCAAGAATTTTAGCTTCTTTAGTTTGCCATGAGATCTAACATACAGTTCTATTCTTAGAACCTGTTTTAAGTGAAAAAACAAAAAGTTAATCTTGAGCTAATTCTGATAGTCCACATTTTTACTCACCGACCTACCACATATTATGTTTAGGAGTCCTACTGTTTTTGCATGAGGTTTATTTTCATTTTTGTAAAGACATTTTAGAGTTTGTTTCACGGCCACTTTAGTAGAAATGAGTATCTTTAACTATTATTTTTCTGTAAGGTTTCTTATTGTCCTTAAATTCTGAATGGCACCCTTTCCGGGTAGAGTATTCTTGGTGAAGATCTTCACCATTCAGCTCTTTGACTATCGGACATGCTATTCTCTTCTGGCTTGTAAGGTTTCCACTGAGAAATTTCTAATAGCCCCTTGTGCATCCTCTTATATGTGACTCTGCTTTCTCTTGCTGGTTTTATGGTTTCCCCTTTGTCTTTAACTTTTGCTATTTTAATTATAATGTGTCTTAGTATTCTGCATATGTTTGAATTTTTTATTTTGAACTCTGAGTTTTGTAGAACTCTATATCTGGTTTCTTCTCCATTTGGATGATATTACAAGCTATTATTTCCTCAAATAGGAGTTTTATACCAATATCTCTCTAGAACTTCTCAGATACGAATATTATACCATATATTTCTTGTCATATTCATTTAATCTTTTTCTTTTTTATTTATTTGGATGCCTTCTACTACTTTACATTCTAGCTCATGATTGAGCCCTCTGCTTCAAGTTTTCTATTGAGCCCCTGTACTGCTTTCTTTAGTTCAAATTTTATACTCTTTAGATCTCTTGTTTGTTTGGAGCTTTTTTGTGTGGTCTTTGTAGTTATTGTACTTCCCATTTTGTTCATCTATTACTCTTCTAATTACTGTGTATCCAAGTTACTGCCTTGAAGTCTTCTTCCCCTGGTAGTTTACTTAGTTCTTTTGTATTATCCACCAGAAAATTTTGTCTTGATCTCTCAATTGGGATGCATTCCTTTGCTTCTCATTATTTTTGGCCTTAGGTATTGACCTTCCATGCTGGGTTTTTTTGTTGTTGTATAGTCTGAGGCCTGATAACCAATCAGGAACTCAAGAGCCAGGTGGGGGTTGAGGAGGTGTGCAGCAAAGAGGTTGCTGCTGTAGAGTGTCAAGGGCAAAGGTCTCCCTGGCTGCAGTGGTACTTCAACTGAGGGAAGGTTCTGCAACCACCGCCAGCTCAAAGTGTATTCTGCTTGCGAAGTATTTTTTCACAAGTCTCAGGCTTCCACTGACCCTTCAGCTGCAGCTTAACTCGCATCTCAGCAGATTTTGCAAAGTTTTCTCCCTGAGACTGGGGAAAGAGTAGGGTTTTGGTAGGGGGAGGGGGTGTTTCGTTTATTAAAGGGAGGTTTTGTAAATTTATTTTTGTTTACCCCCTTTGTTTTTTTCTGTGGTGATCCATGATCACCCACATGAAGCTCTTGTGCTAAAATCCGTGTAGCTGCAATGTTTCCTAGAGGTTGCGTGCTTAGGCATGGCACTTGCACACACTTGATTGAGGCCACAGGGGACCACACACTGTTATGGCACCAGGGAGTCCAGACAACAGAGCCTCTGAGATTGCACTCTGGCATATGGGGCAGTGCCATGTCTCAAACTCCTGGTCTCGCCAGCCCATGCTTACAAGGCATGTTCTTACGAGGCATGTTCTATGTGGTAGAGCACATCTACTTAAATTATTGAGACACATGATTCTGATACATGCCCAGTTGTTCCAGGTGGTAGATGGGTGTTTTATGGATATTTAAGAGATGGCTGAAGGCAACCTGTAGCTGAAACTATGACTTCCCCCCACTCCCAGAAAGTCTCACGGACTGAGTATTCCCCATTATGCACACCTTCTGCTGGTGCTGTGGAGAGGTGGTGTTTCCTGAGGAGCTAGGCACTGCTTGTGAGAAAATTTTGGACTGGAACCTAGATGACCAAATTCTTTCAGCAAAGTTCACAAAGTTTGAACTTTGGGATGGTGTGGTCCTATAGATGAGAGGGCTACCTGGAAGCCATAAAAAATAGTACTGTTGATGACAAGACATGGTGACTGGCCCTCCCATGGAAACTCCTTATTTGAGTTCTGTCAATGTGGTTTTCGCACTCGTTGTCATTATGCAGACAAAAGGGAACAGAGAATTGTCCAGCAACATCTGTACAATTGTCCAACAACATTTTTCTCACTTCTTATATGGGAGAGCCCGGCAAGCTACCGAGAGAATATCGCCCCCATGGCAGAGCCTGGCAAGCTCTCCGGTGGCGTATTCTATATGCCAAAAATAGTAACAACAAGTCTCACAATGGAGGCGTTACTGGTGCCCGCTCGAGCAAATCAATGAGCAATGGGATGACAGTGATACAGTGATACATGGGATTCGTTTCAAAACCTTAAACTCTTCCATTGGTCTGTTCCCCTGTTACTGATCTGCTTCTAAACTCTCATTAACAGGAAGCTCTGGTTCCCACACCTGGATGTGTTGCCCTTTCCAGTGTGGTTCCTTAGTGCATGTGACATGGGAATATGCCCTGCGGTCCCCCAGAGGAGACTATAACTGATTTCCCTCCCAAACTCGGGGGATAATACTGTTCTCGGATACTGCTGCTGGAGAGATTGTGTCATAAACCTGCTTACTCTTCTGGATGGTTTCTGGTGCTCACCCCTGTGTTAACACGAATCCTCAGATCCTTGGTTCTCTTTCAAAGGCAGTTGCTCCAGTGTAGAAGCAGGTTTGTTGTGACTGTTCCAGAAAAGACTTCTTTATGCTGGGCCCCCACCAGTTCAACATGTTCTAGTAGAAAATCCTCCATATATTTTGTCTGAGGGGAGGTCTCCCCAGCAGTGCATAAGGTGCCTGGGGCCACTTGTGGTGATTCCGGGCCCCCAGCAGGTTAGGTGTTTGGGCCTAGCAAAGAGGTGCCTCCAGGGCTGGCCATGCTAAGGATAACCAAAGCTACACATAGTGGTACTGGGGATTGAACTCAGGGCTTCCATATGCAAGGCATGCACTTTGACCTTCTGTACTATCTCCCCTTCCTTTTTATATTGTTTGGTATAAAAATTGAAAGGTTATAATTTTTGCAGATTGGGGCTGTAGCAATAGCACAGCGGTAAGGCGTTTGCCTTGCACACGGCTGAACCGGGTTCGATTCCTCCACCCCTCTCGGAAAGCCTGGCAAGCTACCAAGAGTATCTCGCCCATGCAGCAGAGCCTGGCAAGCTACCCATGGAATATTCGATATGCCAAAAACAGTAACAACAAGTCTCACAATGGAGACGTTACTGGTGCCTGCTTGAGCAAATCAATGAGCAACAGGATGACAATGATACAGTGATACAGTGATACTGTTTGGGGAAAATAAACACAAGATTTGTTATATAAATACAGGCCAAAGTAAATTATGAGAGATAAACTTTGTACTAGGAACCAAGTGGCATTCTAGAAAAGAAATATTTAGCAATGAGAGAATCAATATATCTATTCTTTTATTTTAATTTATTCTAAAATGTATTAAAACTACAAAAAATGAAAACATTAGTAAGTATTGTAAGTGCCCATATGAAAACAAATGCACACACTGTATATAATTCAAATATATTATCTATAATGATAGAAGTCTATACTAGAGACAGTAAATGAAAATTTTACTGAAGATGTATGTATCGTAAGTAGACATCAACATCGTGAAGCATCAGCAAAATTTAAATTAAAATAGTAAAGTATCACTATATACCAATTAGAATCACTGAAATAGAAAGAAAATAAACTGATAGTATTATGTGCTGACATAGATGTGGAGAAATTGGAAATGTCATGCATTGCCTGACAAAGCAAAATAGTATAACCACTTTGGAAAACAGCTGGGCAATTTCTTATAAAATTTAACATGCTCTTACCAAAACCCAAAAACTCTACTTTTAGATATCCACTAAGGTTAGATGATTATGTTCCTGAATATTTATAATAGTTTTATTTATAATGACAAAATTTGGAAGCGATGAAAACTGTTCTTCAGCTGGTACATTGATAGCATGTGTACACAATGGGATCCTACTTACCAATATTAATGAATTAAATACTTATGTATGCAAATACATGGATCAATCTCAAATGTATATTGATAAATTAATAAAGCCAGGTCTCAAAATCTATAGACTATCTTGATTCATTTATGTAACATTTGGCAAAGGGTAAAATTATAGAATCAGAAAATTTATGAGCAGTTGCCAATGGCTCAAGTGAAGGAGGTTATCGATCTGAAAATTAATAAAACGCACACACACACACATACACACACACATACACACACATGTGCATACACACAAAATGAGACAAAGAATTCCCATCTTAAACCCAGGTTTTCTCTGCACCAAAGTATCTGCATGCTTAGTAACAATCCTATGATCACATTGTCAAGGTTAATGAAACAAAAGTATGAGGGCAATCATTTGGGTATCTCATAGTCAAAAACATGTTTTTCTGTTACTTCCTTGATTCTACAGAGACACCAACAGTACCAGCACCTTGGAACTTGTTAGAAATATAGATTCTCAGGCTCCATACCAAGACATACTAAATCAGAAACTCTGTATTCAAGGGTGGATCTGGTAAATCTGTGTTTTAACAACATCTCCCTCCAGATTATTCTGATGTGCATTAAGCTAGAGTACTACAGAGCTACATTAACTCATTAGTCTTCTAAGTTGAAACAATAAATTAGAGTGAGTAAGGTTACTCTCCATTAATCTGCATTAGGACACTACTCACCTGTAAAGTCCCCTGTGAAATGTCAGTGTTTTGTCCCTGCCCTTCTACAATACCTTGTTTTTACCTTTGTTAAACATGCATTTCCTTTCACTTTGCATTCTGTTTCATTGCTGACATGTCTATAACCTTCACTAGAATGCCGGTTCCATAGGGCATACATCCTTATACTTCAAGATCTATAAAACTCATTGCCAGTATAATCTGAGTAAGGGCAAATCCAACTAGTCATGAAGGTTAAAATAATTGTGAAGTGTCAGTTTCCAAGGTACATAAAATTTCACGCTTGGTTCAAGTAAATCATTTATATTTAGTAGTCATCACCTTTTCAGACTCACCAAAATGAGGAATGGGGGTGTGGAAGCCATGATAATATTGCTCATAGATCTCTTAGGGAAGCACATAATTAATCCTGGGCTCTGGCTATTTGGTTGTGAATCCATTACTGCACTTCCCACGGGCTGCTCTAAGTCAAGGATGACATGCAAGTATAGGACTTTTCTAATGAGATTGAATTTAAGGATCTGCCATCTGCCTTGCTGGTATTTTCTTTGAATGACATTGCAGTCTGAGACATAGCCTACCAAGTGCTTCCTTTTAGTTCTTTTTCATGAGGACTGAAATTCCTCTATGACCTGACAGATTTCTTTGAGCTTCCTCCCCACTTGCCCTCATAACCATTTCCTCTGATAAATCTCTGCCTTGTTTAATTCCGCCCAAATGTCTGATTCTCCCAAAAAATAAATGAGAAAGATATGGCTAAATTCAGTTCCATGAATATTTTTATTCCCATAAGCCACTAATTTATTTTTAAATATGTAAACTGGGACAAGAGAAATAGGACAGAGGGTAATGCACTTGCCTTGTGTGAGGCCATGCGGCCAACCCTGATTCAATCCCCTGTACTATATATGGTCCTCCAGCAAGCCAGGGGTTATTCCTAAGCCAAGAACCCCTGAGCACTACCAGGTGTGATCCTCAAACAAAAGAAAATATATAAATATATATGTATATTCATATGTGTTTAGACAATGTTTCCTCTTAAATGACCCTTGCCATTTTACAGACTGCTGGAAAGCAAAGAATAAAAAAGAACTTCCTTTTATGAGTGAATTAATTTTTCTTGAAAATGAGTCCATTTTTATTTACAAATGTATTAAACAAATTTATTTGAAATGTAATTCAGCTACATAGATTTATGAAATCCATATGAAATAACCTGCTAACGGGTAAAAGTAATCCAAATATAGATTACAGAATTACTGTTTCATCCATCAGTCCCATAGACTGTACATACTATGGTGTGATCCAGTTGCCGAATGTCATTGTTTGCGGCTGAAGTTGTATGTTGGTCCTGGGCGGCAGATACACAAAAGTGAAAGTAAGTTTCTGAGGGCAAACCCAGATAAGGCATAGGGAAGTTCTGTGAACAAAAAAGAATAGGGTTAGGCTTCAAGGAGTAATAAATACTCAGTGACAAGGACCAAGTCATACATGGGGGAAATAAGGGAAGAAAGTATATATAATGTTAATTTGGACTGGAGTGATAGCACAGCAGGTAGTGCATTTGCCTTGCACACGGCCAACACGGGTTCGATTCCTCCATCCCTCTCGGAGAGCCCGGCAAGCTACCGAGAGCTTCCCGCCCCGCCGCACGGCAGAGCCTGGCAAGCTACCCATGGCGTATTTGATATGCCAAAAACAGTAACAACAAGTCTCACAATGGAGACATTACCAGTGCCCACTCGAGCAAATAGATGAACAACGGGATGACAGTGCTACAGTGACAGTGGGAGGGGGGTTTGTACCACACCCAGTGGTATTGAGGAGTGAGCGCCAGTGGTTTCCAGGAGACCATAAGCTGTGCTGTGCTGGGGACTGAAGGGGCATCAGCCACATGCAAAGCGAGCACCTTCACCCTGTACTGTTTCTCTGGCCCGGTAAGGTATTTTAGTAAACTGCTGATGCAGATTCATCTTGCTATCCACTCTAGTCTTTGATCACAATTTTCCATGTTAATAGGGCAAGTGAAGATACTACCTTCCTCAGGGGAAATTAGTGCCCTGATTCTGGAAAAATGAGGGGACAGCAGTGCACTCTTCTTGCATTTGTTAATTCTCAGACCAAATTTAATGTTGTTCCATAATGACATATTTGGAGGCAGCATATTTAGATTGCTTTAAGTTTCAAACAATGTGAATGTGGTCACTTTTGGCTGCTCTGAAGATGAAGAACCTTTCTAGTTTGGAAGAACTCTCTCTTTCTGTCTTTCTCTCTACCTTCCTCCCTCCCTTCCTCCCTCACAATCTTCCTTCCTCTCTCTCTCTCCCTCCCTCCCTTTCTTCCTCTCTCTTCCCTCCCTCCCTTCCTGCCTCCCTCCCTTCCTCCCTCCCTCTCTTCCTTCCTTTCCCACTCTCCCTTCCTCCCTTTCTTCTTCTTCTTCTTCTTCTTCTTCTTCTTCTTCTTCTTCTTCTTCTTCTTCTTCTTCTTCTTCTTCTTCTTCTTCTTCTTCTTCTTCTTCTTCTTCTTCTTCTTCTTCTTCTTCTTCTTCTTCTTCTTCTTCTTCTTCTTCTTCTTCTTCTTCTTCTCCTCCTCCTCCTCCTTCCTCCTCCTCCTCCTTCCTCCTCCTCCTCCTTCCTCCTCCTCCTCCTCCTCCTCCTCCTCCTTCCTCCTCCTCCTCCTCCTCCTCCTCCTCCTCCTCCTCTCTCTCTCTCTCTCCATATAGGTGAAAGAGCATCTCTCAATAATAGATATTTAAGAAGAAGCATACTCCCTTCCATATCCTAGTGGCCAGAGCTTGGGAACCAACAGTCCAATGCTTTCAGCCAGGATGTCTATCTGAAGGAAAATGGCTGTCTGCATCTGGCTGTCGTGGTCGTGTCCTGTGAACAAGATATAAAATAATAGCATCAGATATACAATGATCAGGACCTTTTTGTGCAAGATTACTTTGATTTGGGGGTTCATTTTATTTCCTAAGCCATAATACTCTGGTTCTTTTCTTGATATCCTGAGCTGTTACTACCCTTCCAACTTCTTTCTTCCCCACTTAATTTTCCAGAATGAACCCCACGTGACATTGCTGATTTCTCTACATCTATTTGTAGGAAGACCTGCCAACACCTTTTGGTGCTTCCACATCCATGTTTGTCATAAAGAAAATGTTTGGCCCACCGCTGCCGAGATGTGGCCCCGGGGGCCGCACGCGTGTGCGACTCCTCCGCAGCTGCACCCGCGTGAATCCAGACCCAGCTGAACCAACTACAACATGGACTGCTCTTGCAGATTGTTTCCTGCCAGAGAACTAAGCTGCGACCCCATGCCCTCCCGGGAGGGGAAAGGTATTTCTCTCTCTCTCGCCTGTCCCTTCCCGGGGATGAAGGGCGTGGGGGCCGCCATATTATGACGACCACAGATGGGGTTTACAAGCTTGCAATGATCGAATATCCGGAAGAAATCTCCCTGGACTTAGTTGTTAAAGTACAGAAATACAAAAACCGCGCAGCCGCGCGACCTCATTTCTCTTCACAACAGGTCTGACTCTAGTGGGGTGCTCCTAATAATAATGGTGAGGTTTGTGTTGAAATATTGGATGTAACCAAATTAAATAGAAAGTAAAGTGAAATTTATCAGTTACAAGGTGGGGGGTGCGGGGGTGGGCGGGATGGGAGGTGTACTGTGTTTTTTTTTTTTTTGTCTTCGGTGGTGGGATATGGACACTGGTGAAGGGATGGTTTTTTCAGCATTGTATGACTAAGACTTAAGCCTGAAAGCATTGTAATTTTCCACATGGTGATTCAATAAAATAAAATTAAAAAAAATAATAAAGCAAAAAACAAAAAAGAAAATGTTTGATTTTTTAAGGAGTCAAATGAATGAAGAAACACAATCTTTGTTTTGTTTTTGTTTGGGTTTTGTATGTCACTGCTATTTTTAGTTGATTGATATTTTGTTTTTGTTTTGGGTTCACACCTGGCAATGCTGAGGGTTTACTCCTGGCTCTGCACTCAGGGATCACTCCTGGGTTTGGGGAACAATGTAGAGTCTCGGGTCAAACCTGGGCTGGCCACATACATGGCAAGTGCCTATGCATGATAATATCTCTCCAATCCTCCTTCTTATAAAATTTGACTAATTTACTATCACTAAATATTAGTGATTATTTAAAATTTATTATCAGTTGATTTTTTATACAAAATGTGGTTGATAATAAATAGAAATAAAATAATATTTTAAGGGTCCAAGCAATATATTGGTTCTAAACATAGAGAGTACACCAATTATTTAGATGAGATTTATGGCTCCAGTTGTAATAAATAATTGATTTCAGCATTAAAGGTTTTTTGTGTGCAACACAAGTCATTAGAAATATATCTCAAACACCTGTGTCTCTGTTGACATTTATAAAATTTGCTGGAATATGTCAGGTGATAACTGTTATCCAGAAATATCAAAATATTTTAAAAATTTCACTTTTGATATCAAACTTTGATATTTAAAGCACTTTAATTTTCTTGTATTAAACATAGCAGTAGAAATCCAGTTAAATTGTCAGGAAATAAATTATTTGTTATGTTTTTGAGTTTTCCTATGCCAGTGAAAAATATTACTTTACTCTTTTGTGGCTGTTTTTTCTCACTCTTAACAGTATCTGTTTCACAAGGTTGGTTTAGAAGGAGCTTAGTATACTGACTAGCATAGCTCCTGACACAGATAAAAATGACTGTCAACACAGCTATTTAAGCATGATACTTTAAAATTATCACGAACTTCTGGAGCAGGCATTAGGAACCAATTTTTAGAGATGTTATGGTTTCTGTCACTGTCACTGTCATCCCATAACTCATAGATTTGCTTGAACGGGCACCAGTAACGTTTCCATTGTGAGACTTCTTGTTACTGTTTTTGGCATACCGAATACGCCAGGCAGGTGGGTGGGATACTCTCGGTAGCTTGCCAGGCTCTCTGAGAGGGACAGAGGAATCAAACCCGGGTTGGCTACGCAAAAGGTAAATATCCTAAATGCTGTGTTATCGCTCCAGTTACGGTTTCTAGTTTAGCTTATTTACTCAGTCATTCCAAAAAGTGTTTGTTGTGTTTTATTGAATACTAAGCAAGATAGTACAACTAGTAGGTGATTGAACAAAAGAATGTTTTCAGTGAGCTCAAGTTTTGGTCAGGAAGTAGAAATACTTAAAAATAAATGTTAAAAATCTAAAATCAAGGAACATGTAATAGTACCGTAGGTTGGACACTTGCCTTATAAATGGCTGATCTGGGTTTGATACCCTACACCATATATGATCCGGTCAGGACAGTTCCCTGAACAAGAGTCAGGAGTGAGCCCCCCTGAGTACCACTGGGTGTGGCCCCCAAATTTAAAAACAAAAGCAAGACAAAACCATGGTGGCCGCCAACTTCCAGAACCCAATGAGAAGTATAGGTACGCAGGTTCAGTGATGGCAACCTCCAGGCCTCAGGGGATAGGGGATGGGCTGGTCCTTCTCATCCCCCATCCCCACCCCCACCTTGCCCCCATGGGACACTTGAGGTCATGCCCACAAACTACCCCAACTGTTACTTAGGCTCCTTAATGGTAATGATACAGATACACCAAAAGAATCTCCAACTGAGCAGCTTGCTGCAGAGATTTCTCCAGACCCTAATTGTCTAAAATTTTAGAATACCAGGAGCATATGGTTGCTCTCGTGGCCATGTGACGTTTTATGTTATTTATAACAACTAATACAAAAGAGAGTATGGAGGATATTGTTTGTCATAGAGGCAGGAGGAGGGGTGGGATGGGGGTATGCTGGGGACCTTGGTGGTGGAAGATGTGCACTGGTGGAGGGTTGGGTGATCGATCATTGTATGACTGAAACTCAAACAGGAAGGCTTTGTAACTGTATCTCATGGTGATTTAAAAATAATAAAAATAATAAATAATAAAATTTTAAAAGAAAGAAAATATTGGTGCTGGCCAGAGACAGGGTGAAGGGTGTGAAATACGTAAATATGATCAAAAAGTATTAACTCCTGGGTATAAAATTAATAATTAATAACCCCTGAGGATGGAACTTAAAGTGTTGTGTCTTTGCAAATTGCTCAGGGAGTAGACTTGAAAACTTCTCATGCCACGATTGAAAAGTTCTCATGCCAATGCCAAGATTAAAATTAAAGGCAGGGGCTGCAGTGTTAGTACAGCGGGTAGGGCGTTTGCCTTGCACGAGGCCAACCCGAGTTCGATTCCCAGCATCCCATATGGTCCCCTGAGCACCACCAGGAGTAATTCCTGAGTGCAGAGCCAGGAGTAAACCCTGTGCATTGCCAGGTGTGACCCCAAAAGAAAAAATAAATAAATAAAATTAAAGGCAACTGTGTGGTGATGGATGTTAGGTAGACCTACTGTGATAATCATTTTACGACATATATCCAGTAATACTGTTGTACACCTGATGCTTACATAATAAATATGTCATTTATATCTCAATAAAATCACTGATAAACAGTGATAGTAAAATTTTGTGTAATGTCAATATATCTGCTAATACAAGCTCACATTTCTTGACTCTTTATGAGACAGGTACTGTTCTTAGCTCTTCATGGGTAATAATTGACTTAATTCTTATAACAACCATATGAAATCGATGCTATTTTTTCCTTTGTAGTCTAGGAAATTGAGATTCGGAGATGTCAAAGGACTTTTCTCAGACTACAGGCATTTAGTTAGACGTAAACTAAACCAACCCAACCACCTGATTTCACAGTCTGAATTCATAACCACAAGGTTGTTGTGTCATTCCAAGGTATTAGAAGTGTCTTCGAGAGGAGGTAACAGAGCAGCTGAAACAGGAAGTAGACACAGAATAAAGCTAGGCATATGTAAAAGAGAACATTTCAGGGTGAGGGAGTAGCATATATGTTGGGAAATATAGTAGGCTATATCCAGACTACTTAAAGGTAATTTACCATGTCTATAGCCCAAGTCAGTAATGAAGAGACCAGAGGTTAGGAGACTACTTAAAAAGTTATAGTTGCAGTCTAGGTAAAAATAATTAGGAACCATTGTGTACTGGTGCTAGCTAGAATAGAGTGTCTGCTATGTAGCAAATTCTGTAGGGGAAAAATAAGAGAGCGGGATATCACCTATTGTCATAGGATTCAGACACATGGAGGGATAGAGATGGAAGAGAGTAGATCATACATTTTTCTGGAAATACCAGTCTTAACAAAGGGTGTGAAACAGCCATTTCAAGAGGGAAAATTGACCTTCACAAGTAAAAAGAGAGAGAAATGCTAATTTTAACATTGATAAGTATAGGATAATGTTAAGAATAAAACATGATTTCCATGACTACACAATCTGAAATAACCAGCTTTGAAAGCAGTTGCCAGAAAAATAGTCCAAGAGCCTATTATGGGCTCAAAGTTAAAACTATCAATAATGAAATTGTTTTAAGAAAGAAGGGATGAAAATGGGGTGTGTACAACTGAAGCAGAGGTTCAAAACAGCAAACGTTCCTCCCACAACTGTATGCAGTTATGGGAATACAAGGTCGGGTAGGGGCTTTGAAATCAGTATCAGCAACTTAAAGAAGATATGGAATATCATGAGAGATTTAGAAAACAGGCTCACTGAGCAAAGGTCGAGATATTCTGTTTGTTCTGTGCTATATTGACTGGTACAATTGTGCCGAAAGCAGTCTCCCATGTAGAAAAGACACAGGCTTTATTATAAAACACGTGGGCCTACATTGAAACTGCTTCAATTAGTTTAACTGGAAATTTCTTTGAATATACATACTTTTGATGCTCTAAAATTTCCTGGAAAGTTAAATACAGCATGCATTTTAATGGGGTGCCATAAGTATTAAAATTAAAAATCAAAGGGCTTAGGCATCAAGAAAATTCAAATTTTCTTTTATGTCATTATCTCAGCCCAATTGAACATATCTAGAGTTTTATATCAGCATTAAAACACTTTGAAAGAAATTATCATTTACTAAAGAAAGTTTATGACATTTAATTAAGAAGTCTGATTTGGCAATTTTTATTTTACGTTCACAATCAGATCTATTTACTCACAAAAGCTTAATTACTTAAAATCATTCTTAATTACTTAAAATCATTTCATATATATGCTTCCACATATAAATCACAGATATATGCCATTGATCAATAAACATCCTTTTACCTTGATCAATTTCTAGATTTCTTTATTGTTAATTATACAGATTTCATGCCTAAAATCCGTTATTCCAGAATTCTCACATATTTAATATGCTTTATCAAGTGTTTATAGAGAGACATTTTTTAAGGTATCTGGGATATTAGGGTAAACAATATAGGTGCTATCTGCTGCTTACAGAAGTTTACATTCTACTAGAGGAAGAGAGACAAGAAATAAATATGTTGCATACATAAATGTCCTTTTATGTTAAAGTTCATGAATACTCTAGAAAAAGGGAAGTCAAAAAAGAACAAGTTTAGGGAAATCGGGATGACTGGGCGATGCTGAAAACAGGATGCCATAGGGACTGTTGATGGCTTCATCTTTAGGTAAGTGAGAATTGAGTAAACAGGCGAAGAAAAGGAAGACAGCCACTAAAAGGACAGTTGTCTAGTGGAAGAAATTTCTGGTCAAAGGAAACAGTTTGTGTGAAGATCCATAAGATGAAAGAAGGCCTTGTATCTGTGACTAACAGTAAAGAAGCCCATGTGTGTCTGGACCACAGTGAACAGGCAAAGAAAAATGAAGACAGATCAGAGAATTGAAGGGTGGAGAGCACGTAGGAACTCACAGGTTGTTGTACACTTGGACATTTACTCTGAAAAAGATGTAGGGTTTTAAGCACAAAAGTGACAGGCTCTAACCTCTGTTGGAAAAAAAGATCACGACAATTACAGTGTTAAATAGAATATTAAGGGGAAAGTATCAAAGAAGAGCACCAGATTATTGCAATAATCCAAGCAAGAGATGGTGCACTGAAAGTAGTACTAATAAGCGTATTGAGAGTGGCTGAATCTGAGTGAATGGAAGTTAGTGGAGTGGATGCAAAGAAAAAAACATTACTTTTTAGTTCTGTAGGATTTTGTGTTTCCTACTGTAGATCTTAATGGGTTTTAGGCATTCTTCAAGGATGATGCCAGAAAAAATATTTATTTCTATAATAGCTTCTATAAAAAAGAAGAAGCTATTATAGAAATAAATATTTTCTGGCATCATTCTTGCTCTCAGGGCTGGAGCGATAGCACAGAGGTAGAGCGTTCACCTTTCACGCGGCTGACCCGTGTTCGATTCCTCCGCCCCTCTCGGAGAGCCCAGCAAGCTACCGAGAGTATCGTGCCCACATGGCAGAGCCTGGCAAGCTAACTGTGGCATATTGGATATGCCAAAAATAGTAACAATAAGTCTCACAATGAGAGATGTTACTGGTGCCCCCTCAAACAAATCGATGAACAACGGGATGACAGTGACAGTGACATTCTTGCTCTCAATGGAACGAACATCTCCAAATGCAGCAGCTATGTGTACCTGGGTCGAGAATTCAACATGAGGAACGACTTGGTGCCAGAACTGCGCAGCAAGAAGAGAGCAGCGTGGAATACCTTCAAGAGCATCGAAGAAGTGGTTAAGAGAATGAAGAACCTCTAGCTCCAGGCACATCTTTTCGACTACACCGTTCTTCCTGCACTAACATATGCTTCAGAGACCTGGGTTCTATGCAAACAGGATGAGAACGCTATTCAGGTATCCCAAAGAGGAATCAAAAGATCTATGCTAGGAATATCACGTTTCACTCAAGTGAGAGGAGGAATCCGGAGTTCCGACCTCAACCTCTGTCGACAGTTAAAAATCAGGACGTTTGCCAAGGCGTCGAAAATCAGATGGGCCAGACACATAATACAATTCAGAGATGACTGCTGGACTAGAGTTGTCACTTGCTGGATTCCACGGGATGTCAAAAGACCACATGGCCGCCCACCTACCAGATGGTCAGACTTCTTCATCAAAACCCTGAATGAATGCTTTGAGTGTCTTCCTGCTCCTGGAGCGAGTAGATACCATTGTGCTAACTAGCATGCGACAGGGACAAATGGAGACGTTTCTGGCACCCTCTCGAACAAATCAAAGATCAAGGGATGACAAGTGATGCAAGTGATAATAGCTTCAATAGCAGACATTAAAGGACATAAAATGCGTAACAAGCTCCCATCCTAGCCTTAGGAGCATCTGCACTCTAATTTTAAACAGATGTGTGTGAGAAATTTATTTGAATTTCATTTTTGTTTACATTTTTTACCTCAGTGCTTCAAAAGTACTACTCTTCTTTCTTCTTCCTTCTTTCTCCTCCTCCTCCTCCTCCTCCTCCTCCTCTTCCTCCTCCTCCTCCTCTTCCTCCTCCTCCTCCTCCTCCTCCTTCTCCTCCTTCTCCTTCTCCTTCTCCTCCTTCTCCTTCTCCTTCTCCTCCTTCTTCTTCTCCTTCTCCTCCATCTTCTTCTCCTTCTCCTCCTTCTCCTTCTTCTTCTTCTCCTTCTTCTTCTTCTTCTTCTTCTTCTTCTTCTTCTTCTTCTTCTTCTTCTTCTTCTTCTTCTTCTTCTTCTTCTTCTCCTTCTTCTTCTCCTTCTCCTCCTTCTTCTTCTCCTTCTCCTCCTTCTCCTTCTTCTCCTTCTCCTTCTCCTTCTCCTTCTCCTTCTCCTTCTCCTTCTCCTCCTTCTCCTTCTCCTTCTCCTTCTCCTTCTTCTCCTTCTCCTTCTTCTTCTTCTTCTTCTTCTTCTTCTTCTTCTTCTTCTTCTTCTTCTTCTTCTTCTTCTTCTTCTCCTTCTTCTTCTTCTTCTTCTTCTTCTTCTTCTTCTTCTTCTTCTTCTTCTTCTTCTTCTTCTTCTTCTTCTTCTTCTTCTTCTTCTCCTCCTTCTTCTTCTCCTTCTCCTCCTTCTCCTTCTTCTCCTTCTCCTTCTCCTTCTCCTTCTCCTTCTTCTCCTTCTCCTTCTCCTTCTCCTTCTCCTTCTCCTTCTTCTCCTTCTCCTTCTTCTTCTTCTTCTTCTTCTTCTTCTTCTTCTTCTTCTTCTTCTTCTTCTTCTTCTTCTTCTTCTTCTTCTTCTTCTCCTTCTCCTTCTCCTTCTCCTTCTCCTTCTCCTTCTTCTTCTTCTTCTTCTTCTTCTTCTTCTTCTTCTTCTTCTTCCTCCTCCTCCTCCTCCTCCTCCTCCTCCTCCTCCTCCTCCTCCTCCTCCTCCTCCTCCTCTTCTGCCTAGCCTCAACTTCAGACAGAACCATTCTTCTTCCTCTGAGTCATCATATTGCAACACAGAGTGCTCATCTTCTTCCAGCCTGGGTCTTTGCCCTCTAGCTCAGATTCTTCCATCACCAGCTTGGGGTCCTGGTCTTCCAGATCTGATACTTCCTCCTGCAGCTTGGGGTTTTTGTCCTCCTCCAGGTCAGAGTCTTCGGCCTCCATGTCAGGGTCTTCGTCCTCCAGGTGAGTGTCTTCCTCTTCCAGGTCAGGATCTTCGACCTCGACGTCAGGTTCTTCATCCTGCAGCTCTGATTCTTCCTTCTCCAGCTCAGGTTTTTCATGGTCCAGCTCTGATTTTTCATCCTCCAGCCCACCAGTGTCTTCATCATCCAGCTCTGATTCTTCCTCCTCGGGCTGGGGGTGTTGTCCATGGTGGCCGGGAAGGCTCCCCAGCTCCCGGTGGGCCTCCTGGCGGTGGGCTGGTCGCCTGCCTGCACGGTGCTGGGCCACCCGGCGGGCATCACAGTCCCTCACGCGGGCGGCTCCAGCCAGGCCAGGGCACAGCTCTGTGCAGCTCAGCTCCCACGACAGTGCTCTGAGCTTAGGGGCAAGCCGGAGGGCGAGCATGTCGGGTGTTGTGAATGGATGTGGGGCAGGTGGTCGCGACCGAAGACGAGGGGCAGAGCGGTGGGGGGGAGGGGAGGGCACGGACATGGACTGCCCCTGGCAGGAGGAGGCTTGACCAGGCCTCGGAAGCAGAGGTCCTGCCCTCGGGGCGCCCGCATTGGCCAGGGCCCAAGGCTCCCGCTGCTGTCCTCTGCACTGCAGCCTCTAGGCATGGCCGCAGTTTCTGTGGTAGCGGGCCCCGCCCCCCATTCTGCTCTCATGGCCACTGTGGGGTCAGGGAGCCCGGCCTGCCCGGCCCCAGGGCCCGTAGCCCAGGCCCCAGGGGTGGGGGTGGAGGTTGTTTTGGTTTGGTTTAGGAGCATAACCATCAGTGCTCAGAGCTTACTCCTGGTCAGCGTTCACTGTCAGGGGTCACCCCCGGCGGGACTTCGGGGATGCTATGGAGTGCTGCCGATCAAACTCGGGTCAGCTTGTCAAGGCACACACCGTATCCACTGTACTATTGCTCCAGCCCCAAATCTTTTAAACATGTTTATCTAATTTTAAAATTTAAACAGGTATTGAATCACCATGAATTGCACAGTTGTGCATGATTGAGTTTCAGGCTTTCAATGATGGAGCACCATTACCTTTACCAGTGTCCCCTTCCCTCCAACAATGTCCTCAGTTTCCCTCCTGGTCCCCACCCGCCAGCCTGCCTCTATGGGTGGCACTTTTTCCTTTTAGGCACTGTGGTTTACAGTGCTGTTACTGATAAGGTATCATCCACAGCGCTTGACCTTCTTCAGCACCCAGCCTGCATTGTTGTACTGAGCTCCTCTCTATCCTAACCCCGAGCCCCACACCTCTGTGGCAAGCTTCCTACAAAAAAACCCATTTCCCTGAACATAGTTTCTATGGCCTCTGTGTATTATTCTCCAACTATTTTTTTAAATATCCTGCAAATGAGCACAATCATTTTGTGGTTATCCCTCTTCTTCTGACTCATTTTACTTAGCATGATACTGTCCTTGACCATCCAGGTATCAACAGATTGCATGATTTCATCTTCTTTACTCCTGAGTAGTATTCCATTGTGTATATCTGCAATAGATACACTTTATCCAGTCATCTTTTCCTGGAAACAAGGGTTGTTTGCAGATTTTGGTGATTGTAAATAATGCTGCAATCAACATAGGAGTGCAAATGTCTTTTCTGCAATGTGCTTTTTTGGGATATTTGGATATATTCACAGAAGTGGAATTGCTGGACCATATGGAAGCTTGGTTCCTAGGGTTTTTTTTTTCCCTGTGAGGAATGTCCATATTATTTTCCGAAAAGAATGGATCAGGATGCATCAGGGCTAAAGGGATTTAGCACCCACACTCCACACTGGTGATGGTTGTTGTTCATTCTGATGAACGCCAGTCTCTCAGTTCAATTCTTTTTGTTGTGATGCTACACCTGGCAGTTCTCAGGGCTTACTCTTGACTCTACACTCAGGTGTTGCTTCTGCTGGGGCTCAGAGATTGTACTATGTGGTGCTGGCAATTGAACCTGGGTCAGCCACATACAACTGTGAACCATTCATCCTGGCCCTTGGAAGTTAATCTCATACAATGTTTTATATATACATATATCATCATCATCATCCCATTGATCGTTGAATTTCTCGAGTGGTCTCAGTAACATCTCCATTCGTCCTAGCCCTGATATTTTAGAAGCCTCTCTTTACTCATCCTTCCCAATGATGCCACACCGGAGACTCCTTCAGGGTTAGGGGAATGAGACCCTGCATTGTTACTGGTTTTGGCATATGAATACACCATGGAGAGTTTGTGAGGCTCTCCCATGTGGGCAGGAAACTCTCAGTAGCTTGCCAGGTTCTCCCAGAGGGAGAAGTAGGCTATAAGATGCCGTTTCCGGGAGTTTGGTTTTATAGTTTCTGGATGTTGGCCGTTGGTGGGATTAAAACGCGTCGGGGCAGTCCCTGGGTGTGACTGCCTAGCTACTGGAAAATGGGGAATCTGGGTGGAAGAAGCCCAGTCCCGATCCGAGCAGGCTTGGAGGTCTCAGCCCCGGGTCCCACACACCTGGGTTCCTCTGCTGGTATCTTTATGCGTGAGGCTCGTCCAAATGTGTGGAGAGGGGCCTTGAGCATGGCTGTGGCTAGGCTCTGGAGGTCTTCGGCCACCAGGAGCTCTGCTCGGGGTGGGGAGGGAAGCTGGAGCCCATCCGCTTCGAGGGTGTCCTGGGGAAGACAGCCAGGCACGTGGGCAAGAGACTCTGTGTTGCTCAAGCAGGCACTGGCAGTGTCTCCATGTGAGACTTGTTACTGTTTTTGGCATATCGAATACACCATGGGGAGCCTGCAAGGCTCTGCTGTGCGAGTGGGATACTCTCAGTAGCTTGCTGGGCTCTCTGAGGGACAGAGGAATAGAACCCAGGTTGGCCGAAAGCAAGGCAAAAGTCCTACCCACTGTGCTGTGTGTGTGTGTATATATATATATATGTGTGTGTGTGTGTGTGTGTATATATATATATATATCTTAAAATTAGAGTTTTCATTTTCTTTGGGTAAATATCCAGAAGTGGATTTGCTAGATCATATGGTACTCTATACTCTATTTTTAATTTTAACTTTTGAGAGACTCCATAATTTTTCCCATAGTGGCTGCACCAAGTTCCATTTCCAAATAGTATATGAGGACTCATTTTTTTCCATGTCTGCACAGAACTTATTATTTCTTGTTTTTTTTTAATATTAGCCACTTTAACAGGTGTGAGATGATATCTCATTGTAATTTTGGTTTGCATTTTATGGATAATTAATGATGCCGAGCATCTTTTTATTGTCATTGTCTGTCTCCAAAATGTAGGATAACAAAACTGGAGTCATTGGTCAGATCTACTATTTAAATTTCAGTGAAAATTAATTAAAATTAAATCAAATTTTAAAGTGATCCCTCACAATAGCTGCATTGTTGCATGCTTAATAGTCACATGTGACCATTGGCTACAGCATTAGATAAAACAGATATAGAAAGAATTCATCATCCCATAAATTTCTATTGACTAGACTAGTACTGACAATCATTTGTAAAGAAAATAATGTATTAAATGTTTGCCAGGTGTTTCTGGTATTCTTCTTTCTGAAATTTATAGATTTGCATAATTACCCCCAACAGATAAACTTTCTATCATGTATTATAATGGAAACCAGCCCCATATTTTCCCCCTTCCTTCTGCATTTGTCTTTCATGCTTGTTTTTTTTCATTTTTTTCCTCAGTGCTATCTACTTTTCCCACCACCTTGAATTAAAAATCAGTCTTTTGTTTCAAATGTGAATTCCCCCCCTAATTATCAGCTGCTACTCTATATAACAAAGGAGTTGATTTCTGAAAGCACTATTCAGACATTAGCAAAACCAACAATTGGAATTATCATTCAAATCAATGTCCCTTTTGAGCAATACTAAGACAACTATATTTTTATATTCTTTCTCCACATTTATCTACTTTATGCTTTTTAATCAATCCTATATGAAAACAGACATCTTTCTTTGCTTCTTACATTTCAGCTTATTTACTATCCGTTTTGTGTAGTGTTATTTATTTAGACTTCTTACTAACAAACAGAACATGTAGATTTATTCACGTTTCAGCAGAATAAACATTACATATTAGATTACTTATTCTAACATGAGTCTGCTTACTTTAGGAAATTTTTACTCATCTTCTCTTGGGACCTGGTAAGCTAGAACGGTAGCCTTGTAATCATTTTCCTTTTCCCTTCATCCACTCTCCCCACTTCCCTCTACTCTGTGTCACAGATCAAAAAAGGATGATATATACAAACTGCCACCATTGTTCCCAGTCCCTGTCAATTTGCTTTTTTTTAAAACTTTTTTTCTTTTTTTTTTTTCAATTTGCTTTTTTAAGGGTTCTGTCAACTGGAGGCACTGGTTGGAGAATGGAGAATGGAGGTGAGAAATGGAAACGTGTTTTACTTCTGTGATTTCTTCCTCCTGCAACTCTGGCTGCAGTTCTAAGACAGCTCATTCCTCTTTTAGTCCCAGCCCCTGCTTTATCCTTTGCACGTCATTCTCGGACTCCAGCTTCTGCCTGCTGAGAAATCCTCACGTTTCTGATTTCCTTGCTAAATGAACCGGACTGCTCCTGCTACAACTTTCCAGCTCCTTAAAAAGGATGCTTCATCCTAGGTTCTGGTACTATCAGCTACTACACACACTGTCCCTCCAGCCTTAGTAATGGTCGCAACGCCTTGTACTTGATAACCTCTGGGCTATCTCTCGTCTCCCTGTTTTGTGAGTGACTAGCTTCCCTTATAAAACTACCTTTATTGAACTAATCGACAGGAGTTCTCTTTTCCTAATTGTCCTGCCTGACAACCCTGATAGCATGGATCTGAAACAAGCAGGTAGACACGAAAACAAATGTTCTTTAGGTCACAAAGAGTACCTTTAGATTTTGAACATTTCAATTCCTTCGTGTGTGAGTAGAGAAAATACTTAATCCTTGCGTTTAAAAATTCTCATTTGTAAACTTTAGAAAATAATTCCAGTTCCATTGGTTGATCATAAATATTGAATGAGATGGCGTAATTGAATGCTCATTGAACATATCTAGCAGGAGACGCTTGATGAATAGTCAAATAATTGTTAAAGTGTTTTCTTCCTTCATTTTAAGAAGCAATTTCACTGTTGGAATATTAGCTCTTGGATGTAATTGGAGGACCTCAAACAAGAGTGGTCTGAAAGGAAATGAAATGTCATCCTTTCAGGCTCATATGTATTTAAATCAGCATTTCTCTTTTCTTAGAAGTTGTGTGAGGGATACGTTCTTGTTATTAAAAGAAACCATGACTAATTCTTCATAAAAATTCCTCAGACTTTATTACTAAAATAGGGACCTATTCTTTCTTCCCATGAGGGGCAATAGGAGAAATCTGTCCACAGATTTATTAAAACCATCATTTCTTCTGTCACCAAAATACCCAATTCTGGTACCTTTTCAGGTACCCCAAAGCTAAGTGGTGTCAAATGGAGACAATATTATGAGCAAAAAACTTCCTACAGCTATCAGACTTAGAAAATTCTCTCTTATCATTCATTGGTAGATGCAATTTCCTTAATCTAAGCAAAAGTATTTTCCTATAATTGGAGCAATTTCAAATGTTAGAGGCTCATGTTTTAACCAACTGTTTGCATTTTAATCACTGTTTTATTATGAACTATAATATGAATTGAAGAAAAGTTTCAAAGCCAGAACTTATATCTCAGGCCTTTCTCATATAGTGAAAGGCATGACCTTCAAATTCAAGAACTAAATTAAAGCCATCAACCTACTCACATCATTGAGATTCCGTCAAAATCACTACTGCTCTCCTGAAAAAAGAATGTTTCTTCACAGTAATCAATTTATTCTTTTATTTATGATTTCATCTCCTAAAAGTTTTTCTTAAAGACAAACATTTCTGTATAACTGATAGTTCTATAGTACTTGAGTGGAATAGTATAGAACAGTCTAGGTTTGTTGTCTCAGCATTGTTCTTATGGAAACCATACATGTAGCTGTATATTATGCATGTTGCTGCTTCATGGTGTCATTGTTTGACTTACTACAATTTATTTGTCCATTTTAATGCTTAATTAATATTGAGGAAGTTTTAGACACTACTAATTAGTAATACTAAGCATAGTTTATAGATATTGCTTGCTTATTTTGTGCCTATACCACTTTGGGTAGAGACTTAAGAGTGGAATTCCTGAGTCTAAAATATCTTCAACTTTGGGGCCAGAGTGATAGTACAGCAGGTAGGGCATTTGCCTTGCATGCAGCCAACCTAGGTTCAATCCCCAGCATCCCATCTAGTGCCCTGAGCACCGCCAAAAGTAATTCTTGAGTGCAAAGCCAGGAGCAATCCCTGAGCATTGCTGAGTGTGACCCCAGAAGAAAAACAAAAAAGACCCTTTCAATTTTGATTAACAATAAAATCAGCAGTGGAGAAACATTGTATTCTAAAAAAGTAATATTAGCTATAATAAATCATTTGGCCTAAATAAAATATGAGTAAATAATAAACAAGTAAAAATACTTTAAAACCATGGAGGTGGTTCAAAAGGCTGGGCAAGTTTTCCATTTGGGGGGGTGCGGGGGGCCATATGCATCTGTGCTCAGGACTTGTTCCTGGCTCTGTGCTCAGGGATCACTCCTGGCAGTGATGGGGTGGGAGTTGGGAGGTGACAATATGTGGTGCTGAAATCAAATCTAGATTGACCACACGCGAGGCAAGTCCTTCCTTGCATCCTCTCTCTCTGGCTCCTGAAGCAAGTTATGTCCTCAGCATCTCCCCAGAGCACTGGAAGGTGTGACCCTGGTAGTGCCATTACTGTTAATTTCAAGATTTGCAAAGTCTAGCTCAATTGGCTGACATCACCTCTTGTGACTCCCAGGTCCTCTGAACATTACTTGGGAACATTCCTCAAAGAGTATTTTGAGCAGTCTACTTTCATACCAACATCATTGGGGTTTTTGTTATTGTTGTTTGTTTGCTTTCAGATCATACCTGGTGGTACTCAGGGCTTACTACTGGCACTCTGCGCAGGATCACTCCTAACTGGGCTCAAGGAACCATATGAGTTTCTGAGGATTAAACCTGCATCTGCCATGTGCAAGGAAAATGCCTTACCTGCCATACTATCTCTCTGGTCCCTTATTGACATCCTTATTAGAGTTCCTATTAACTAGTACTATGTGTGGGGTAGGGTGTGTGTGGGGGGAGTTCACATATGTTTTATTTGTTTTATTTCTTTTCTTTTTCTTTTTGCTTTTAATTTTTGGGTCTCACCTGGCAATGCACGGGGGTTATTCCTGGCTCTGTACTTGGGAATTACTTCTGGCAGTGCTCAGGGGACCATATTGGATGCTGGGAATCAAACCTGGGTCAGCAGCATGCAAGATGCAAGGTAAATGTCCTACCCGCTGTGCTATTGCTCCAACCCCTAATGTATATGTTTCTTATATTTTAATATATTTATTATATTTTAATGTATATTTTCTTATATGTTTAATTTAAACATTATATTTAAACATTATAATGTTTCTTATATATTTAATGTATCTCATAATGTCAATACTTAACTGGTTAATTACTAATGATTTGAGCATATTTTATGTTGGCAGAGCACCTGAGCATTCTTTCCTTTGCAGAGGACAGAGAATAAAGTGCCATTTAATTTAATCCCCATGTGTTCCTGGGGATCACAAAATAAGCAATCAGCAAACCTGCTTCATGCTTTTTTACTCTTTAGTATTGTTTGTCTTCTAATCAATTTGCTTTATGAATGCTTTGTAATTAAAGTAATTTTACAATATTATTCTGTGTAAGTTTCAGATATGCTTCACTGAAAAAAATATGTTTCACCACTAAAAGTCCATTATTTTCCACCTACAAGAGAAATTAATATGGCATACATCTTTCCCATCTGACATATTTCACTTATCTTAATAACCTGTAGGTTCATCCATGTTGTCATAAAGAACAGGATTTGACTTTTATATGACTATTATTCCACTGAGTGTATATTTATGTGTGTATATATATGCATACACGCATACATATATAGTTCACTCATCTATTGATGGGCCTTTACTTTCTTTTCATGTCTATTGAGACTATTGCATTGAGGAATATAGAGCTCCGAATATCTTTTCAAAGTAGTGTTTTTGTATTCTTCTGATAAATACCCAGAATGAGAAGGTTATATCACAAAATATTTCTTTTTTAAAAGACCATGAATTTTGAAACCATAGAAATAGGACAGCTGGTAAGGTGCTTGTCTTGCACACAGCTGACTCAGGTTAGACTCCCAGCACCCCATATGGTTCCCAGAGTTTGCCAGGAGTGATCTTTGAGCACAAAGCTATGAGTAAGCCCTGAGCACTGCGGAGTGTGGCCCCCAAAGCAAAACAAAACAACAGCAACAACAAAAAGGGCCATAAATTTTGGATAGTCTATCTTCATTAATAAGTTAAGCCTGTCACTAGCAGTTCTATTCCTTTTGGTTTACAGAGCTAAAAAACAAATCACTATTAATTTGCCTCTTAATTTCCCATTATTATTAATGGAATTCAGTGTAACCAGGAGGACTGGGCCCTGGACACATGCTCAAGTTGTTTACTTTACACAGATGCCAGCCAATAAAGCAAAGGGAGTTAAAATCAATTCCAAACTCATCTAAATATATTTGTTTCATGGAGCAGACCTGACTTTGCCTGAAACAAAGAGCATCTTTTCAAATCAGCAAAAATTCTTTATCTATACCCCAAAACGAATGACTATGGAATGTGCAAACCTAGAGATGTGTCTATACCTAATAGTAAAAAAGATAACATACTTATTTGAATCTAATGCTCTTAAAACATCTATGAAGCTTTATTTCCATTGTATCAATAGAAAATATTTTGAAGAGAACAATCTGCATATAACTCCACAGCTAGTAGCCTAGATCCAAGATGCACTGGTTTCTTTACTATTCTAATACTGCCTTTTAAAAATATGTTTTGCACTTCACCTGTTGCATTCTTTATTACTTCTTTATTGTATATACCCCTTCAAGTGTGTCTTTCATTCACTGTATGTTGTTCAAATGATCACTTGTATAGGTCCTTTTATTATAGAAATAAAATTCTGTGATTTTATTTCTAAACTACAAAACATTCTTCATAATTGATTGAGTTTTCACTAAGCTTCTATGTTTTTCTAGCAAATTTATAACAATCTATAACCAATCACGGAATAGAAAAATGGAACTAACCATCTTCTATGAACTTTATAAGCTATATTATACTATAAATGGAATGCTACCATAAGTTAGAACTATGAATAAATAAATTTTGCAGTTTAATTTTTTAATAATGTATTACACATTATTTAATAGCATTATAACTTTAAATATATATCTTTTGACATAATTAATTTCCTTATCTCTTAAAATCTGGTTATTCATTTTTTTCTTTAAATCATGAAAAAGAAGTACTTGGGGGGAGGTGTTGGGTCACACCTGGTATTGCTCAGGACCAACTCCTGGACCTGTGCTCAGGAATCGCTCTTGGTAGTCTCAAGGGGCCATATGCAGTCTGGAGATTGAACCCTGGGCCAGCTACTCTCCAAACCCTAAAAGTACATTCTAGAAAATAGACAACACAAAATATTTACTATGAACAATTAAGTAAATATGGATCACTCACCACATGGCAGACAACTGTATATTTGGGGGAATATAAAAACATAAGTAGATGCTTTTTAAGAGAAAAATATATGGAAACATGAGAAAAAGATTAATATGAATAAAAAGGGAAATTATGGAAGGATCTTTTATAAATTGTTTTCTTTTTATATATTATCATACAGAATAAAAAGTTATGAAATTGTGTTGTTTGCTATGTGAAAACGTTGACTCATGTGTCTCAATATATGGCTTTTAAACTCCCATGAAAGAAAAAGTTCTCACCACGTCAGGCAAAGAACCTAAAACTATAGACTTTACAGGGAGAAAACTTACAAGTGGAGTAATATAGAACACAGACATTTTTCTGGACAGTCATAATCCCACAGTGAAGGCTGGGCATAAGTCTGTCTGAACATAGCACATTGTATTAGGCATGAGAAACTTTCATCCTACATTTCTAAATATCTGTACACTTTTTTTGGAGAACAGGAAATGCTAACTAAGAAACAGAAGTTTCTGGTCAGGGATTTGATCTTCTTAGAAGAGTGGAGTTTCAAAGACCCCCTAACTGGTGTCAGCTTGTTATTTTGATGTGCTTATGGATGAAGACCAAAGTGTCCCTCTTCTAAACTATTTAACGAGAGCCCGATATTCACTACCTGAACTCTCCAGATTTGGTGCTCTCTCTTGTAGTGAATCATTATAGCTTGGAAACTCCAGTAGCAGCTTTATAGATTCTAAATAAAATGGGATGTTTGTGATGGTAACATGTAATTCTCCCTTATTGCCATTCCCTACCTTCTCCTTCTCAGATTTTATCTTCCTGGTTTTGAAGACTATTGACTCAACATTTTCTTCCTCCAACTTCTGGCCAACAGTGGTTGCTATGAGATTGCCGTGTTCAATCAGGCTTTGCTAGGAAAATTTCCCTGTAATTGACAGAGATATTAAGCTACAGATTATGATTCTAGGGCTTCCAGCAGCAGTTTCTTCCTCCAAACAGAATCCGCATAATTAGAGAAGCACTGGCAAGAGTGGAGGGAAAGAGAAGAGCTTATAACATAAGCTTTGTATTCAGTGATCACTGAACTCAAATCCATTTTCCCTTTGTCACTGTCACAGTCATCCCCTTGCTCATCGATTTGCTCGAGCGGGCACCAGTAACGTTTTCACTGTGAGATTTCTTGTTACTGTTTTTGGCATATCGAATACGCCATGGGTAGCTTGCCAGGCTCTACCATGTGGGCAAGATACTCTCCGTAGCTTGCCGGGCTCTCCGAGAGGGGCAGAGGAATCAAACCCGGGTCGGCGCTGCGTGCAAGGCAAATGACCTACTAGCTGAACTTCCATACTGTATTAAATTACTTAAAGCTGAATTACTCTTTCTTGTACATGAATGACATAAGTAGAGTAATAATGAAAGAAATATTTGCTATTTCAAATTTTTTGCAATCAGAATTAATTATTCTAGTTTACATAGAGAATATGAGACCTATATATCCAATTTTTAGGTAATTGATGTACTTTTAATTATACTAATATTATGACTGACAGTTGATATTTTGGAAGATAAAACATTTAATGTACTTTCTAAGAAGGATGATTCACTATTGGGAAGGCCAAAAATAACACTTCGGAAGAAAAATTTTAAGTCAAAATACTTATAATGCCATAACACTAGAAATCTCAGTAATACCGTCATCAACCACAAAAAAAATGTAGAAATTTTGTGTGTACTTTTTAACTTAAAACATGTTGTATATGCTATAGGAAACAATATTCCAGTATAACTATGCTGCTGCTCCTTTTGTTCCGTAGACCTAAGATAGATTTTATCTAGTTGCATTATTCATCTCTGTATATAAAATGTTCCTGTTTGTTTGGGGGGGCTACACTCAGTGGTGCTAATGGGCTATTCCCAGTGTAGTTCTGTGGTTCACTTCTAGTGGTGATAGGAGAATCATGTGATTCTGGGAATTAAGCATGGGGTTCCTTCAACAAAACATTTGCTCTAGCTATTTGAACCATATCACTGGCCCTATATGTGCATATTTCACATAGACATAAAGATAAGAATGCTGTAATACACATAGGAAATGAAGGATAATGAAATTTCTAGTGTCATTTATTTCTGAAATTTAAGAGGTTTTAATGAGACTGTAGATCTTTGAATATTGCAGACTAAAACGAACTTGGAACTTAGTATTTTAATATTCTCTTCTGATATATTTTTTAATAGTTCTATTTGGAGTTAATTAGACAAAGCTTAAAAGTGATAATTTAAAAAACCTTTATTTTACTAGAATTATATTGACGAGGTATAATATAGCACAAACTTATTAAATTGCATTCAGGTATCAGTGAATCTATTTCTTCATTAGATTATGGTGCTATGAAACATTTTATTTCTGGTCTGTAGTCAGAATGCAGAGAAAGAAATTAAAAATATGTTTCTGATAAATACTTATATTTTATAATATCATTGATAAAATATTTTGACATGTTGAGAATTTGAATGCCTTCACATGGCATATTCTCATTTCTTACAAACTTACAATCCTGTGGTTAAGCAGTGCTTTTGAGACTGTTGATTCAGTATGTTCAAATATATTCAATAGTTTCAAGTGTTCACTGGGAATAAAATCAACTTTTATAGATATAAACAAATAAAAATTCAAAATCTTACTTTAAAGTATGCAGTGACTATAAGACCATTTTTTTTGCCAACTGAGAAATAATAAAACTGTAGTATAATTAAGCATTTGTTCAAGAATAGGAATTGTGATGAGGTGACGAGTTGGGTTCATGGCCAATGGGCAGTTCCAAATTGTGTTCCACCGCATTAGGACATAGGGGACTTTGTACAGAGCCTTCAGAGAGTCTAAATTTAGGTCATTTTTAAAAATGGTTTTTGATTGGTTGACAAGGAGTCTGTAATATCTCTTTGTATTAATCAGTAATGGTCTGTCCTATTTCTTTTCTAGTTCCTAATAGTCAACCACAAGCTTTTGTTCTTTCAGAGGCACAATAAGAAATCAGTGAGTGGGTGTCCTTTCATAGCTGCCAACAGGGAGTCAGGCCACCTACTTTTCACATAAGTCTCAATATGGCAGTTAAAGATAGGATGGAGTCCAGTCTGATCCAAAGTACGTTCCACAGATTTTTCTTCAAGCTTTGCACTTTTTTCTTACACATACAAAGTATAAAAGCTCCGTGTCTAGAGCCAGAGAAATAGTACAGCAGGCAGATCTCTGCCTTACATGTTTCCACCCGGATTTTATCTGTGGCACCCCATGTAACCCACAGCACAGAGAAAGGAGTAAGCCCTGAGCACCGCCTTGAGTCTCCAAAGCAAAAACTAAGCTTGTTTTTTTAAAATAAGTTGAACATACTGGAACAGAGTGTGCATAAAGCCTTATCACTAACAGTATTATAAATACTGGTGCCAAAAATGAAAAAACATATATATGTATATACACAAATCATCCACTCTAGGGTTTTCTTTGGATATAAATAGGGTCCAATATGGGGAGATTTATACTTTTTAGGGTCAGATAAATCTAGTTTCCCTATGGGAAGATGAAATTTTTCTGTCCTCTAATAGAAAATATTTCCATGGCATTGATTATAAGGTCTAGCAAATCATATGGCCTGAAAAGTATAGATTCTTAACCCAGTGGTGTGCACTTACTGCAGAACATATTGTTTGTTCTGGGGCTTGCAGGGTTTTGCGTGTATGTGTGTTATCTAGTATATGAGCTGAAGCCGTGTACTTAGGTTCAGAATTTCCTGCAGAACCTTCATAAGTTCACCAGGCATTGTACTTCCTCTTTCAGGATAGGAGGTCCAAGTGCTAATCTTTTACTTTGGAGGATATGTGTTCGTATTGCATCTGTAAAATCTGTTTAAATATTGGAGGCCCCTTTATCATCCTTGGATTTATATCTCATCTTCTGAACTGCACGTCTAATCATAGTTTTTTCTTTGATTATCCTACCTGATCAACATCATTGATGTAATGAATCAATGTGATATCCTGTGGGATATCCATATTGTCTAGAGCTCTTTAGACTGTATTATAATAGAACAGTAGAATTAACATAGCTCTAGGCTAAACTTTTAATGAATTCATTTGTCTGTTCCACATGAACTCAAACTGTTACTGATCTTCTTTTCTGATTAAAATAGAAAGAACACATTTTCCAAATCAATGGTCACATACCATGTACCTGAGGCCATATTAATCTGCTCAAACAATTATACCAGGTCCTATGTAACAACTGCAATTGCGTCTACTACTTGTTGAAATTTGCAATAGTCTACAGTTATCCTCTCAAATTCCCCCACTTTCTCTGAGGTCCAGATAGTAAATTAAAAAACACATGAAGACTACTGTAGGATGACATTACTTTGTCCTTTCCCTCCTTGCCACCAGTAGCTTGTCCCGGTTTTCCCTGGAGTTTAGGCTTACCCCAGTCACACCCATCAGGGTGTTCCCGAATCTCTCCCATCCCTTTGTTTAGCTATAATCACTTCTCCATGCTCTCTTCCCCAAAAGAGTTAATCCGCGGCTTTCCCTTAATCTGACTCTGCTAATTTGCAAGGTCAGACCTTCCTAGGATACTGAATAAGTTAATATTGCCTTTCTCCTCTTGTGCCTTTTGAATAATTTACTTTAAAGCTATGTCTGTTTTGTATAGACACAAGAAGACAATATTATGTTTTTATAACTTGGGAATTAATTGGCCTCGAATATTATTCCCTCCCAGTCATCTGCTTTCTCCACTTAAGCCTCAGTTGCCCTCAGTTCCTAGCACCCCAAAGCAGGGTCCCCAACGTGGGACGGGAAGGATCCAGGGCAAGTGGTGAGCTATGTGCTACCCTGGCATTGAGATGGGCCTGGCCATAGTGCCTAATTCTTAAGTATAAGTTAAGAGCTTGATCATAGACAAATGCTGTCATGATCCAATAGTAATTATGAGACTGGGACCCTGCCAGGGATAGGAAAGACTGATCTGGCCTGAGGACTGTAGTCTGAGATCCAGATGACCCCAGGAGAGCAATTCTATACGCTTAATACATCTTTTGCTATGTCCATACAAAATGATTAATATTATGAATTCTTATATGTTTGCTGGCTGAGGAGAAGAGAAACACATTCATGGGACTCCGCCCTTGGGTAGATCCTCCTGCTAAAAGAGAATTAAGTCCTAGGAGAAGCATCCCCTAAGGAAAAGGAACCTTACCCTATTGATGGGGACCACACCTATGTGTATGCCCCAACCCCCTCATGCTGTGGAGATTTAACTAGGCTGTAAGAGTGGGTTGGGGGGCCAGATCCATGGGGGCCAGATCCACGGGGGTGAGATCCACGGGGGCCAGATCCAGAGATCCTGAGAGAGACCGAGAGCGGGAGAGAAGCAGAGAGAGAGAATGAAACAAACTGATCGAGCAATCAGTCTGGACTTCTTCCTTCCGTCGCCTGCCCTTGACCGACAGCACACACAGCGGTTCCGGAGCACCGAACGTGGGCGGTGAGACAGAGCCGCCTGGAGAGCCCGGGAGTGCACGCGCCCCTTGGCGAGCTTTAGTTTTTTACAGACTACCACCAACCTGACAACTGATTATATTTTCTCTTTTAGGGGCTAAGGTTGAGGTTTGTACCATAGCCGGTGGTCTTCTGAGGTTATTTTTGGTTTTGTGTTTAAACATGACCCCAATTTATGATCTTGGGGCCATACTGGTACCAGAATTCAAATAGGGATCAGCCATATGCAAGTCAAGCACATTACCTCCTGTATTAACTTTCTTATTCCAAATCTATATGTTCTTTTTTTTTGGTGAGGGAGGGTGGGGAGACACACTCAGTGGTGCTCAGGGATTATCCTGACTTTATTCTTAGGGATTACTCCTGGAGAGGCTCAAGAGACCATACATGGCACCGGGAATCCAACCCAAGTTGGCTGTATGCAAGAAAAATTGTCCTAACCCATGTACTAATGCTTCAAACCAGGTAACTTATATATTCTTAAAGGTAGTACTCTTCAGGAGCACCTCCAGATGTATTATTGCTTTTGGTGTACTCTTTTGACCAGAAGAGAGGCAGTTTCAGAACATTTTGTTTATTTTTTACCCACAATTCTTGCACCTACTTCAGACATTTGTTGAACTCACACCATATAGGTAAGAATAAATGAATATTATTATAACAGTTACACTGTTATTTTCATTATTTATTTTATGCATAATGGCATATACTTTGTCAAAATAGACATTTATTTATTGCTTTTTGTGCCATACCCAGTGGTGCTCAAGGCTTATTCCTGAATCTGCACACGGGAAAATAAACATTTATTATATGTACAACTTGAAAGCCATTGCATGTGTGTATCTCTCTGTGTTTTGACTTTAGTGCTAAAGTTCAATTTTAAACAGAATTATACATGTACATGTATGTGAATGTGTGTGTTTCTTTTGCAGAACTAAACACTGCACCCAATCTGACTCTTTATAAGAAACCACGTTTACACAGTATCAAGCACTTATGTACATTCCCATGTTAGTTATGTGGGTATAAATTCTTATATAAGATTTCATCTTAAGAGGTCATTGTTATTACTAATTTTTCCCTTCTATTTGATAATTTCAGAACACTTGGCATGACCTTATACAGCTTAGAGGCAACAATGAATAAATAGTTTCTGATGATATGTGTGATCTGAGACAGTTTCAAAGTGCCTGATCCATGTTATTCACCCAAGCACATTAATATATATGGCTTAACAATATTGTAAGCTTGATTTCATTTTAATGCCGCATTAACTGGGTGAACATGATTTATTGTGACAGAGTGTAAATTCAACTATTCATTCTCGAACAATAAATAACGAACAGGATTTGTCATAGGGAACAATAAAGCATTATGTTGATAGAGACAGAATTGAACTGATGACAAAATATAGTATTCTACTATCAGACAACATAATTAAAGTTTAGCTGTGGGGGTGCTTAGATTCTCTTATATTTAAAGTGGCTTGGATGTGTGAGTATGTAAGCAAGAATCAGTTGTTCTCTACTGGGCAAAAATTAGCTGGCTTCTTGATATAAAGGGGTAGCTATCTAAATTTTGTTTAAAAGCCTTTGGCTTATTCATTAAGCTTTAGCACTAAAACAAAGATTTACTTGGCTAGAAATCCAGTGATGAAAGAAGTGAATGTTTATGATGAACCAAGAACATTTGAGAAGTCTACTGGAAGTTACTCCAGAAAAAAATAGGTTTTGCTTTATCTACACTATACTGGACACAAGGTTCATGGGTGTGTGTCTTATGAGCTGTTTCTACGTGACTAATAGGTTGATATTTCGACTTGGTTAATAGGTTTATATGTAGTAAGAATCTTAAGAAAAATTCACTTTTGTCAGGGAACCTAGAGACTATAAGTTATAAGAATGACAATATTAATAGTCATGGTATCACCTACAACTGTATCTAACTATCAAGAACTTTGGGAAATCTGAAATGTAAAATCTCACTAGAATCATGTGTTACTTATAAGCTCTGTCTTTACTTCATTAAAAATATCCACAGACTATAGTGGTGTTTTCAAACCATCCTAAGAGTTTGGGCATACCATTCAGCCATTACTAAATTTTTATTTCTTCATCTATATAAATAGGCAAATTTTGAACAATGAGATAATGTTTATGGGAAATTCTCACCATTAGTTCTTGGCACATAGTAGGAGGACACATTTTTTGAATGTTCTGAATTAATACTTTTCCTGATTAAAGGCTACAACAGTGTAGTTACAGTAATAACTTTTGGGATGTTTGGGGAATAGCAATTAAATTTAAGAGAACCTTCTATATTTAGGATCAGCTAAAACCATTGGTAACAACGTCATTCTTTGTACTATTGATTGGACCAGTGTTGTACACTAGGGCTGAGCATATTTAATCCAATTTTCTCTCCTAAGAATGTGAAAGGGTCAGGGTCAGAGTGATAGTACAGCAGGTAGAATGTATGCCTTGTACAGGTCAACCTGGGTTTGATCCCTGGCAGCCAATATGGTCCCCCATGTACTATCAGGATTAATTTCTGAGTGTGAAGCCAGGAGTAACCCCTGAGCATCTCTGGATGTGACCCAAACCATCCTCCATGTCTACCTACTGTGACAATTTGCCACAATAGAGCCAACTGGATTGGCACCTTCTACCTTTGTCTAGTGGGGATCAGTCACAGAGAAGGAGACAGATAAGATAAAAAAAAACACAAGGACTCTCAAAGCTTAGGGTTCACGGAGGAAGCCCCGCGTAAGCTCATAGGCTGGCCATTTATTCAATACAATAATAACCTGTTCCCAGTATGTGCGCCATTGCTTAAGTTGACAGAGATGTTAAAGACAGTGGATGCATCAGAATTCAACAGATCTGTCAGAAGAAGAGTTTGAGTTATTTCACATAGCCAATCAGTAGGCATCCTTAATGTATAAAGTCATGCCAATTCCCTATTCTCTTTTTTCCTTTGTTAACATCTAACTGACCCTAGAAGGTTTTATTCTATCATTTCCTGGGCACACATTTGCTACCTGATTATATACTCAAAGACCTAAGTTGTTTTGCCTAGTTGGGATTTTTGTTAGGAGGATGACTTCCTACATGCCTAAAATTCTTTTTTAAAAAATGTTTATAAATAGTAACATGGCATTTAACATTATGTAAGTTTCAGGTGTATATCATTATAAATCAGTTTCTATATATGGTATATTAGGTTCACCACAATTTGCTAAGTTCACTAATACTTCATTTATCCTGTCTTCCTTGACCACGAGTCCCTTTGAATTTTAGAATAAATCCAAGTTAACTGGAGTTAATCCCTATTATGTGCACTAAAAGGAAATTTAACTAAAGCAAAAAGTAAAGCCATGTTCACCAAATTATATCATTTAGAAGCACTAATATTTAAAATGATTTTATTTAGTATAATATAATATCAAAATCTACATGACCTGTGTATAAAAGACAAGAAAGATTTTAATAACATTGCTACCTAGATGGTTATATTTTATATCTAAGAAAATAACAACCATTCTGAGACATAATAAAGTTGTGTAATTGAAATCTAAATTAAAAAGTAAATTAGAATTGCTTTAAAAATGTTAGCATTCTTATAAAGTGAAATATAACTTTATATATTTACTAATGGAAAATATAAAAGGACCAAGTTAAATCATTTTCTACAGCATGCAACATATAAGCTATTCCCTTTAGAAACAAAAAACTTCTTAGTCATATTAATTTAAGAGCTAAATTACTTCTTCAAGTTCTAACACTTTTTTTCCTGAATCATATTCCATATTATGCCATTATCTTGGCATAGTTATTGGAATATTAAAATGATGGTTAACTCAAATGAGAAAAGAGGGAGCAAAATCTAAACATCATGCAATTAAAGAAGTAAAGAAAAAAGGGCTTGCAAAAATTACGAGAAATAATGCAGTCAAAAAAGTACCAGGCTAGGGCTTCAGAAGAAAATTAAATTCAGTGTAGCAAAGAAAATCATGATTATTTGTAAAATACGTGCAGAGGACGACCTCCACTGAGTTAAAGCCCATCATTCTCATGCAGCCTGAGTGCTAGATCTTGCCTCAGTCATGGAAGGTTAGTATTCAAAGTACAAATGCTATGAAACCCAGTTGGAGATTAAATAATTCTCTGTTAAATAATCATAGATCTTGTTCAAGAGACTCAGCCCATCTTAGAAGGTCTATGAAAAATAATCACAACCACTGAGACCACGGAAGCTCTTTGTTAGAAAGTAACTGAGCAAATGTCAGAGGAAATTGAGTATTCCATCCAGGATAGGATTCATGAAATAACTCCTTAACGATAACTTACACTTCATTATTTCTCATACCACGTCTCACAATGCTATATTTTTAGAACTATTGAAGTTTTAGGCTAGAGAGATAGTGTAGCCGGAAAAGCGCTTACCTTGAGCATGGCCAACCAGGGTTCAGACCCCAGCATACCATAATGCTTCCTCAAGCACCTCTAGGAGTGATTCCTGAATACAGAGCCAGAAGTAACTCCTGAACATTGCCACGTGTGACCCCAAAATAAAACCAAACTAACAAAAGAATTATTGATGTTTCCTTTTATCTAAAACAATGCCCAAGAGCTCACAGTATTTGTTTGTTGTTATGCTGTGAGCTGTTCTAAAATATGTAATGCTTCGTCTTCATGTTCATGAACAGCTTAGTAAGCAAGAGCATTTGGGCATAATGGAAAAATGCTATCAGTTGCATTGATTTTTTCATCACTCTGTTTTTCAAGTTCCTCATAGCTTTTTCTGATTTTATTGCAATATCATTGACATGCAACATTGTGTAAGTTTAAGGTGTACAACGAGAGTCCATATAAGTGTATATTATGACACAAGTTTAGTTAACATCCATTACCTCTTGTAGTTGCATTTTTTCTGATAACCCCTAAAATCTATTCTCTAGATCTTAATTTTCACACATATCATAAATACAGTATCCTTAAATCTAATCACCATACTGTATGCTCAATTCCCAGTACATATTTATTTTGTAACTAAAACTTTGTACTGTTTGACCACTTTAACCATTTTTCCATGTTTGCCTCTATCTCCAGCGGTCACCAATCTTTTCTTCGTTTTTGCGAATTGATGTTTTGTTTGGGATTTTTTTGAGTGCAGTTTTGACATTTTACCTATTTTTATTAGGCAAGAGCTAGTACTGTGTTCCTCTTCCTTTGTACACGGCCAATCTGGATTCTATCCCTGACACCCTATGTGGCCGCCTAAGGCTCTTCAGGAGTGATCCCTGAGCGAGGAGTAAGCCCTGTGCTTACTCCCCCAAACAAACACCCCTGTACTCCTGAGAAACAAATTCTTGCTCAACTGTAGTTCTGGGATTTTATGTAATTTGAGTACACAACACTCTTAAATAAATTAAGGGAAGCAAATAGTAGACATCCTTGTTCATACAAGTGGTTAGCAATCCTAGAATGGGCTTTGAACCGTTGCTTCATGAATATGGGGTTTATTCTTTCGAGATGCCGTATAGAAGTGAAATAGTGCAAAAAATTGTTTTTGTCTTAGCATAAAACACTTAGGTTGTAGCCATATTGCAAATGACAGGATTGCTTGTAGTTGTTGTGCTGTGCCCATGTGGGGCCTGCGTACTTGGTTGCAGCATCAAGAATAATGCTTTGGCATGTGGTATAGTGCTGGGAATCTGATTCACTCCTTCACCCATGCACGACAGGCACTCTACAACATCCCCAGCTCCAAGACTTCCTTTTCATGAAAGATAGATCCATGAGGAGATGTTGGTCATCACTAATCAGTAGTGAAATACAAATCAAAACCACAGTGAGATATTTTCTCCCACCTGTGAGACTGGCTATTATCACAAAGAGTAGATGACATATTGGTAAGGATGTGGTAAATGGGGAATCCTTGTGCACTATTGATGCAAATAGAAATTAGCTACAGTCCCTATGGAAAACAATATGGGTATGCCTCAAAATATCAAAAGTAGAATTTCCATATGATACAGCAATTATACTTCTGGGAATATGTTCTAATATCCTATGTAAAATATTTTTGGCATCTGTCCTAGGTCTAATATTACCAACAGCTCCACTTTAATTATGTGTTCCTGTTGCTGAAAAGTGCCTTCATTACTGAATTTGCTGGTCTTTATACACTGTAGTTTGGAAGAATACTAAAATCAATCTACTATAAAATCTATTTTAAGGGGCCTAAGTGATTGTACAGCAGGGAGGACATTTGTCTTAGTGTAGCTGACCCAGGTTTGATTCGCAGCATTCCATATGGTCCCCAAAGCAAGGCCAGGAGTAATTCCTGAGTGCAGAGCCAGGAGTAATACCCGAGTATTGGCTGGGTGTAAGCCAAAAAGCCAAAAAAATTCTATTTTAATTAGAATGTATAGTCTAGGCACCCTTTTTAGCCTCCAAGATGTTTTTTGAGACAAATTACTTGCGCACCAAAAAAGAGGATTCTATTTTCCAATTGCAAGACATATGTGATACCACTTGAGCCATATCCCTGGACTGAAAAGAGTCTAAATTTTTGATGTCTCAGGAAAAAAAGTTTAATTTTCCAATCACTGCCAGTGAAAAATTATTTAGACCCCTCCCCCCAAAAATCACTAGAGAAATGATATGTTAGTATCTGAAGTAATTTGCCAAAATCTACAGAAGAGCATGGAACATTTGAACTTGGAAAATCATTACAGGGATTTGAAAATCCTGGGTCCTTCTTAATGACTCCCTCAACCCCAAAACAATGCAGACAGTAGACCTGTCCTTGGTAGAACTCCAGGACAATTCTGCTTCTGTAACTCTTCAAGAAGAACTTACTATCTTTTGGGAGGGGTGGGAGAAGAGGAAGACCCCATGGTGCTCCGGGCCCAGGGATGACTCAGCTGTTGTCAGCCTGGCAGTGTCAGCCTGTAAGTTCCATGGCAGGACCAGGCAGAGCAATACTGCTTTGGTTCACTGGTGCTGGGCTGGCGGCCAGAGCTACAGTATGAAGTAACAAGGATCAAACCTGGGCCTTCCTACATATGTTCCACTCCTTTGCACTTCATCTCCCAGAACCCATACGATATATACTTTTTAATTTTTTTATATCATGGCCATGCCAATGCCTTACTTCAACTGCTGTGTAGAGCATTTCCCTCGAGGAACTCAAGAGGGTGATGGCCAAATCAAGTTTGTCTGTGATTATAGTGTTTGTTTTAAAAAAAAATTTACAAGATCAACAAAAGGGTCGGAACATATGCCTCACCCCAGATTTCTATGGCCTCAACTGATTTTACAACTCTGAAATAGATGTGTCACATTCTCTGTCCTTAACTATCCCCTGACTTCTGCCTGCTTGGTTTCTTCTTTTTGTTTGTTTTTGGGACACACCAGGCAATAGTCAGGGATTACTCCTGGCTCAACACTCAGGAATTAATCCTGGCAGTGCTTGGGGGATCATACGGAATGCTGGGGATCCAACCCGGATTGGCCAAGTGCAAGGCAAGTGCCCTACCCGCTGGGCCTCCTGCTTGTTGTGTTTAGAGCACTCCTTCTAGGCCTCTTCTATTCTTCAGGCATGTTATGTTCCACTAACGGTGAGAATTGAGTTATGTTTCTTTTGTTTGAAATGAAGTTCAAGATTGTTCACTTGTCTTTATGGTGAAGCATGCCTTCAAGAACGTTACCTGTGAACCCCCTTCTAATACCCTTTTACAAATGTATGACTGTAGTAGTTATTCTGATGCAAAGAGGGGAGGACAGCTCCTTTTGCTATTTTGACATTTCTCTGATGAACCGCTGGTTCAGTGCAAAAATCTGAAGATGTGCTGTGACTTTGAGGTTACCGGGGCCAGTCTGGCAGTGTTTGGGCATCTCTAAGGTGATGCTCAGCAATGCTTGAGGGACCATGTGGTACCTGGAATCGAATCTGGACCCAGTATGTGCCTTGACCACGGATTAATTTAACACACATATTCCAGTTTCAGAGAAGATCTTCCCATAAAGAGGGATATGCTTTAATGTTTTCAAAGTTTTCAAGACTCTAATCCTCACATCTAAAAATATAAGTGTAATGTTTATTATAACAAAATACTAATATTAAATATAAAACTATATGTACATATGATTTTAAGAAGAAAAATAATTTTCTTCTTGAACTTATTCAAAAAGACTTTTTAGGGGCTGGAGCAATAACAGAGTGGGTAGGGCGTTTGCCTTGCCCGCAGATGACCTGAGTTCGATCCCCAGAATCCCATTTGGTCCCCTGAGCACCGCCAGGAGTAATTCCTGAGTGAGCCAGGAATAACCCCTGTGCATCGCTGGGTGTGACCCAAAAAGGGAAAGGAAAGACTTTTTAAAAAGTGCTGTGACCTCCATACAGAAAAATTGTTGCAACTAAACCTTAATATTATTCTGTACCAGTTACAGACAGGAGTGATAGCACAGTGGGTAGGGCATTTGCCTTGCATGTGGCCGACTCAGGTTGGATTTCTCCATCCCTCTCAGAGAGCCCGGCAAGGTACCGAGAATATCTCGCCTGCATGGCAGAGCCTGGCAAGCTACCCATGGAGTATTTAATAGGCCAAAAACAGTAACACAAATCTCACAATGCAGATGTTACTGGTGCCCACTCAAGCAAATCTATGAGCAAAGGGATGACAGTGACAGTGACAGTGACCAGTTACATAACATTAATGTGTTGGTTGTATCTATAAGCAAATTCTGATGACCAATCTGATGACCAATCAATCTTAGAATACTTTCTTTGTGAGAATAAGATGGCAAGATTGAAAAATGCAAAGTTGTCTCATTTCCATGATTATTACATCCTATGCAGAATAAGATTTTTTCACATTATATATAAAATCTCAGATAACTGCCTCTATGGTCTAACTCACAAATAGATCCAGCCTCAAAGCTATAGGACTTGAGACACCTGACCCAATAAATATTTGGATTTTAATATGGTTTAAAGGAAGCTGTACAGAAGTTTCCCTGAATGCTTGCTAATTTAAATCCCTTAAAAATAGCAGTTAAAACTTTAACTCTATGTTTCCATACCATCCACGCTTCTAAGAGAGATAATTTAGGATATCATTGGTTTGTCCTTTCTCCCTTGCCACAAAGAGTTTAGGCATATCTGGTAATCTCTAAACTATTCTAGACTACAGGTGCTTCCCGAGTCACTCCCATTCCTTTGTTTATCCATAATCACTTCCATGCGCTCTTCCCCTAATCAGACTCTGTTAATTTGTAAGGTCAGACCTTGCTAAGACAGTGAATTTGTATTGTATGCTAATATTGCCTTTCTCCTCTCCTTATGTCTTTTGAATAGTTTACTTTAAAACAATGTCCTTTTTGTATGGACAAAGAAAGACAGTTGTTAATATGCTTTGGTAACATGGGATTTAATTGGCTTCGAATATTATTCATTCCTGGGCATCTGCTTTCTTGACTTAAGCCTCAGCTGCCCTTACTTCCTAGCACCCCCAAATGCAGGGTCCCGATGAGGGACGGGACGGACCCACGGCAAGAGGTGAGTTATGTGTTACCCTGGCATAGAGATGGGCCTGGCCAAAGTGCCTAAGGCTTAACTATATGTTACGAGCTTGGTCATGGACATGTCATGTCATGATCCAAAAGCAATGATGAGACTAGGACCCTGCTAGGGATAGGAAAGACTAATCTGGCCTGAGCACTGTAGTCTGAGATCGAGATGACCCCAGGAGAGCCATTCGGTAAGCTTAATGCATATCTTGCTATGTCCATACAAAATTATTAATATTATGAATATTTATATGTTAGTTGAACAAGGAGAGGAGAAGCACACCCATGGGATTCCGCCCTGTCCTAGAAGGAGCATCCCCTGAGGGAAAGAACTTTACCCTATTGATTGTGACGATGCCTATGTGTTAGCCCCAACCCCTCATTCTTAGGAATTTTACTAGGCTGTAAGAGTGGGCTGGGGGTCAGTCCCAGTGCCAGATCTGGAGAAGCCAGATCGAGATCCAGATCCAGAGGAGAAGGAGAATGAAGTAGCATGAGGGAGGAAGCAGCAGGACGAGAATCAGAGGCGAATGGAGATGGGAATGGAATAAACTGCAACTGAGACCAACCAGCCTGGCCCTTGTTCCTTCCTTCGCCTGCCTCATCATTGCCATCAACCTTACCGGGGTGGGGGAAGCGGCTGGAGACTACCAAATGTGGGTGGCGGGAGAGACAGAGCGCCGCTGCCCAGTGCCTGGTGCAGTGCCTCTGCTCCCTTTTTCTTTTTTGTGTTTTTACACAGATAACACAACCTCTATATTTTTTAGTAAACCTAAAAGATCTGCTTTTCAACTTTCTCACTAAATCTGTTTGGTGAGAAATAGTGTGTTTTTTTCCCCCACCACCATTTTCTACTGCATGTAGAAGCACTCTGGAATGCTCCTTGAACCCCAGGAATGGTATAGAACTCCTGCAATGTGTAGATGTCAAAGCCAGGCGCTGAAGCAGACCAGAACAGTGAAATGTGAGATATGATACATGGGCTATATCCTCAGGAGCATATTATACTGAGGTGAAGAAACAATGCTGATTATGTTTAGAAAGAGCAATTGCAACCAGTTATGAGTATGAATATGACATAAAATCAAAAGATGATTTGCCAATACAGTGTGCACTTAAATATTGTTCTATTTGTCTAGCACCTTAATACCCTAAACAATGCAAACTACCTTGGACACTGGATTTCATTTCTGACTGTAAAATGGAGGAACAACTCACTAAAGAACATTTGACAACAACTAAAATTATATGGTTATGAATGTGTTACCTAAAGTAGAATCAGGACCCCCACCCACAACACACACACCAAATTAAAATCTTCGTGGTTGATGTCATTGTGAAAGATAAAAAAGCTGAAGGTAGAAAACACGTGTTGCCTGTAAATAGGTATGAAGAACAGTATGTTGTATGACTCTTTGCTGCAAGGTTTCAGTAAAAAATTTGGTAGAATGCTAGATATCAGAGAGTACAATAAAACATCTCTGGGACTGGAGCAGCTGCGCATTAAAGACTATGCTCTTAAAGACTATTATCCGGTGGGGCTGGAGCGATAGCACAGTGGGTAGGGCATTTGCCTTGCACGCGGCCGACCCAGGTTCAATTCCCAGCATCCCATATGGTCCCCTGAGCACCGCCAGTAATTCCTGAGTGCAGAGCCAGGAGTAACCCCTGTACATCGCCAGGTGTGACCCAAAAAAGAAAAAAAAAAGACTATTATCCGGGAGGCCTACTAACCCATTTTTAGCACCCAGAGACTTATAGAAATGCATCTAGACTGTGAGCTGAGCTATGACCCCATGCCGCCTGGGGAGGGGGAAGGATTTTCTCTCCAGTGCTTTCTTTCTACAGGGAAGATAGCAGCGGCTCCAGCAGCAGTGCCCACATGGCGTCCGCCATTTTCTAGGACTCACAACCCAGAGGTACTTGCTTGTGGTGACGTGGCACACAAGAGATCATGGGATGGGGGTGTTACCGGCACGCCCTTGGCCCAGATGAGATCCGGAGCAGCTGCACAAAACATGGCCCCTCTGCTCCTTAAAGACTATGATCCAGGAGGTCTACTAACCCATTTTGGCACCCAGAAACTTATAGAAATGCATCTAGACTGTAAACTGAGCTAAAACAACAGAAATTCAAAACCTGAAAGCTTTGTAACTTTTGTCACAGTGATTCAATAAAATAAAATTCAAAAAGAAAAAAAAATCTCTGTACATAGTTATTAAAAAACTAAACTAGAATTAGAAGGTGGTACCTTGGTCAGAGAGTCTCTTGCCCCCCACCTGGTTGTCTTCCCCAGAGCCCCTCGGACGGGGTGAGCCTCAGTTTCCCTCCCCGCCCCAAGCAGAGCTCCCGGTGGCCGAAGACCTCTGGAGCCTAGCCACAGCCATGCTCAAGGCCCCTCTCCACTTGTTCAGACGAGCCACATGCATGAAGGAACTGGCAGAGGAACCCAGGTGTGCAGGACCCGGGGCTGAAACCTTCAAGCCTGCTCAGATTGGGACTGGGCCTCTTCCACCCAGATTCCTCATTTTCCAGTAGCTAGGTGGTCACACCCAGGGACTGCCCCTGGTGCCGTGTAATCACACCAACAGCCAACATCCAGAAACTATAATACCAAGCTCCCAGATACCTTATAGCCTACTTCTCCCTCTGGGAGAATCTGGCAAGCTTCCGAGAGTTTCCTGCCCACATGAGAGCACATCAAAAACTCCCGATGGTGTATTCATATGCCAAAACCAGTAACAATGATGGGTCTCATTCCCCTGACCCTGAAAGAGCCTCTATTGCGGCACCATTTGAAAGGACGAGTAAAGCGAGCCTTCTAAAATCTCATGGCTAGGACGAATGGAGACGTTACTGAGACCGCTCGAGAAATTCGACGATCGACAGGATGATGATGATAATGATGATGACCATGATCAGGGCACATGCTAGATTCAGATTGGATGCTAGACACCACATATTTTCATATTTATCGATTCACCTGTGCACATAATTCATATGTTAAAAGTAAGAAATAATAAATTTGGTTTATTATTATGATGATATCACAATAGCACAGAGGAGGAAAATATAGGTGTCTGACAACAGGAGGGCATGCATTTGGGAAAATAATTTACCACAGCTTAACAGAAGCTCAACCAAGGCTGGTCAACCAAAGTTGTTAGGTGAGGATAGTGTTTAGTTGGCATAGCCTCATAATAATTGAGAACTAGTAAGAATAGCTATCTATCTTAATCATTTCATCTATATTGCTGGATTATTTTATTTTATTTATGTTTTGGCAAGAAGTGGCCTCCCCAGCAGTGCTTTAGGCTCAGGGGGCCACTCCTGGATTCACTTGGTCCATTGTGCTATAGGCTGGCTGTGCTGGTATTGGAACAGCAATGCAATGTGCTCTAGCCAGTGATATGGGGAGGACACCCAAGTGACACCCGGTATTGTCTTTGGTACCAGGGATAGAACTCAGGCCTTGCACATGCAAGACATATGCTATAGATCTTTGAACTACCTCCTCAGCCTCTGCTGAATTTTTTACAACAATAACAAACAAATAGATTTAGAGGCTGGGTTGATAGTGCAATGGGGCGCATTTACCTAGCATGCAGCCAACTCCAATTCAAGCCTCAGTCCCCAGAGTCCTGCTAGGAGTGATCCTTGAGTGCAGAGCCAGAAGTAAGAACTGAGCACTACTGGGTCTGGTCCCCAAAAACCATTCCCCAAAAAAGTGGATTCTTGTGCAATGTAGATAATAAGTAAATTGTTGAGAAAGAAAAGAAAGGAATATTTATATAAATGCCTTACTTAAATTATTATTGTTAATATTTCAGTATGGCTTTTTCTATGTGTAGATGAAGTTTTTTAATAAGATCCAAAATGCATATATGTATATTTTTAATATTTTATAACTGTAGTTCTATTATTTGGAAACATGATCTCTAGTTAAATTTTTGTTGCACTCTTTTTTTTTTGCTTTATTATTTATTTTTTATTTCTAATGGCATAAATCTGCCTCATTTATAAGGCATAATAATTGGTGCTTTGTTAAATATTCACTGAATAATAGCCATATTCTTGAGATAACATGATACTTGAGGGAATTGAGCAACTTCCTGTCCTGTCCTGGAGAGAATATAGGGTGGTGAACCCCAGGAACAGTAGAGATATCTCAGGAACACAAATTACAGTTTGGTAGATATACACATTCTTATAAGGAATGTTTCTACTACTTAGAATTTAACTCATAAGGGTGTGTGCTCCTATTATAAATGCTTTGAGTTAGTGTTGACAAATTCTGAATTAAAAGATCAACAGAATTTACCTTATGAAGCTAATACAACCTTGATTCTGAAAGCAGAACAAAATAGTTTAAGCAAAATGAGGGAATGTAAAACTCCCTTATCTGTACATATGGATATAAAATCATTAGTAAATAGATTCTGAAAATATTATAAAAACCATGACCTCTTAGTTTATCTCTAAAAGGCAAAGAGATTTCAGTATTTAAAGCCTGATGACTGTAATTCATTTTAACACAGGAAGCTGATGTAGGCAGGTAGATAGGGAAAGGCCCTTGGCAATGAAACTTAGATTAACAAAGTCTCTGGGAAGGAGAATCCTAAGACTGACCCACCCTGTGGATACAGAAAACAGACCTGATAAGACCTTCAGCAGACCCTGAGGAGGTTGGACCCCTCCCCATGAAGTTCCTGGAATTCCCTAGACCTCTCCCTTAATCTGATTAAAATGTGATCCAGTCTAAAGAAGACCATCACCACTTCCAACCTCCCTGGTAACCTCCTTAGCAACGGACTTTTACCTGGGAAGAAGCCCCATGTGGGGGCAGGTTGAAGAAACCCTACAAAGGCCACCTTCAACAAAGGAAGCGCGCATATGCTGCCTGAGCCCATGTGCTGCTTGTGCCCACGTGGCCGAGCACATGCGGTTGCCTGAGCACATGTGTCACCCATATCTCTCCTCTTGAGATGTGGACTTTCATACTTTTGTGTCCAGTGCTAGGATGTGTGGAGGGGCTCTCTCCGTCCTCAGAGAAACCCGTGTTCTCTCTTGAGCGCGTTACTCCTACTGTTTTTCCTTTCCACTTATCCCTTCCTCCTTCCCTCAGAAACCTCTAAATAAAATCTGTTTACTTCACTGCTTGTCTACTCCTGAAATTCTTTTCCGTGAGCGAGACAAGAACCCAGTAACCCTGGGTCCCGGGTGGTAGAGGCGGTTGGGGAGAAAGTGACCGTCTTTCTCCTCCCCGCTTCATGGAAGTCACCCGTGGGGCCCACCGACATCAAAGCAATCTTCTAAAATTAGAAAAATTTGGTAACGTCACACATGTGTATTAATTCACTTAGTAGGCTAGAAACATGCAAATTTCCTTAGATCTCCAGAATGGCATTAAAAATATTAGAAAGGCAGTTAAAAGATTAGATACATTCCCTCTAAATGCATTACTGCTACAATCCATCATTGTTCTGAAGAGCCTATGTTAGTTAATGACAAAACAAGCCAAAATGAAAAGCATGTCTCCATGGGTCAGATATTTGCACATAAAATTAAAGAAAATCAATTGAGAAATTATTAGAACAAATATATTGGTTCAGTAAGTGTGCCATAATCAAGATCAAATTTTAAAAATCAATATAATTACTTTATCTCAACAATAACCATCTAGTCTATCTGCTAAGAAAATAAAATCCTTTACAAAAGCAATATAATTTTAATATCCCTAGGTATAATCTTAACCTACATTCTATAAAACTACTACAGAGAAACTCTTGT